>NC_136746.1:29866285-29918785 GCF_936440315.1 Barbus barbus | reverse complement strand
GCATTTGCTTTTTATTTCTAAATGTTTGAGTATGTTGTTATTTGAACATGAGTTTATGTGCATGTCCACATTCATCAGCATTGCATCTGAATGTTGTATACAATCATTCTAACTACATTTTGCATTCATTGAAATCAATATACAGTGTCATGCTTTCACTAAGTTATTCTTGAGATGCATTATGTATTTTCTGAGAATTTGTATTAATATTTAGCACACAACCAAAAAGTTGGTTTACTGTTAAGATCACTGAAACTGAGTGATACAACCAACATGTATTCAAAGCTTATTCTGTTTTAGAGGAAATAACAAACTCACTGTGATTTTGCATGGATTCTGCTTTTTTTAGAGGTCATTTTAATCTCATTTAAGTAAACACTACATTCATTTTGTGCATTCTGGCTGGATTACATTTGTTTAAACTAAACTGTGTGTGCGCGCGCGTCAGGACATAAATGTGTATAATGACACAGGTATGACAGGTATTACAAGGTGAAGGTGACTTTCAGGACATTGCCCCATGTCCCCACTTTTCAAAACGCTTATAAATCATACAGAGTGAGGGTTGTTTTGGGGAAAGTAGAAATGCACAGTCTCCTGTGAGGACTAAGTTTAGGTGTAGGGCAATAGCACAAACAGTGTGTACAGTATAAAAACCATTACACCTATGGGATGTCCCCACTTATCACAACGTGTGTGTGTGTGTGTGTGTGTGTGTAAGAATACATGGATGCATTGTATAAGCGTGATTAACCCTGTAAACCTACTGTATCATATCTGATATGCAAAGCCTATAAATGATCAAAGTGTTGCTGTTAAACCCGTTTCATTCTCAATCTACTCCATGTCTTCTGTTGTCTGATTGATAGTTTAGAGTGTTTTATCCAGTAAAAGCTCTTTTAGTGCTGCTTCACGTGTCAAATCTTGACTGATTTTGATCAAGTAAACATCAGAATAACTCCAGTCATATTTCCAGATGAACACTTACTGAAGCAGCTCAGCTTTACTTGATTCTCCATCAATCAATTTTTTAGTAAAATCAGTGCGTCTCAAATCTGATCTTCAGGATCTTTTGAGGAGCGTTTGTTTCCAGAAGCTTTATTTTCACTGTTCCTCAGCGGAAGAATGATCTTCACAAGCCTCCAAAACATCTCACATCTTCTGAGGAGCGTTTATTTCTTCGTCTCTCAATCAGCATTGCATTATATGTTTGGATCATTTCAATCTCATCTTACTGAGACATATTATTGGAGATGTAGAGCGACCGCTGATATTTAAATCATTTTATGTTAGTATCTGCTCTACCGTTTGAAAGATCTGATTGATTTACATTACAAGCAGCAGAATGTCATATAAATATCAGCATCTGCTGCAAATGACATATTTCTGAATAAAATTGAGCTGTGCCTGATGGATCAGACAAAAAAAAAACACATGCAAAATTATTATTTTTAATTATTTTGTCTAAAGCTTCAATAAACATTTTTTTTTTTTTAATGGAAGACTGTTTTTTCATATATCAGCCTTTACAGGGTTAAATAGGCTTATAGAGGCATATTGGTTTCTTCCTCCTCTACTTAAACATCTTAAGGAGATTTTGTCACTGTCTCCTTTGATTTGAGTTTGTTATTCTATGTAAACAATAACCATGCTTTGAAACAAATGTATTTATTATGAAAATAAATGTATTTGAGCCAAATACCCTGTTCAAATCAAGCTATATATTGTATTCTAACAATAATGGAAGCATTTCCTTGTTTGGCTGCTGTCCTTGGTGCTGAACGTCGCCTTCATAAACCTCTGAAGAACTGAGGACGAGCCCGATGCTTTTCCAGAAACATTTACAGTCAGCGTGAAAAGAGAGACGTCTTCTGGAGACAAATTCAAATGAATGCCGTTCTTCATTCAGATAAAGCAGATGTGCTGTAGATGTGAGTGCTGCATTGAAGAGCTGCTGGAATGTAATTGGGATGCTGCAGTGCACGCTGGGTAAAGGATGCTTTCAGCTCCAGCCGTGAGTCATGTATGGAAATCATGCCATGACTGAAGAGGCGCCTGGTTTTGTGAATGAAACTGCTCGCTGCTCAGCAGACTGGTTTCTCTCGCTCACTCGCCCTCCTTCCCGGAGCAGACGAACGCTGACGGCAGGCTTTCTAAGCACAGGCACTCATTACACTTGACCTTATATCAGAGCCGCTGCGCTCCAGTCTGAAATAACCGCTGGAAATGAGCTGCAGCAGACATTTTTACTTCTCTAAAGGCTGAATTATCTCTCTTCATCATGTATCATGTCTGATTTAATGGTTTTGAGCCTGTAACTTCCAATATCAAAATGTTTTAAATGTAACATGGATTGCACAAAATGTTTAAAGAGAAAATCATGGGTTATTAGTCTTTATATATTAATTAATGTATATTTATTTATTTTAAACATTAATTTATGTATATTTACCAATTATACACACACGTATATATCCAGTGATACGACTGGAATGTATAATTTTCTTATATATTTTTACTATCATACATTTTATTTTATATTTTTATTATATTTTTATGGGAATTACTCAATCACAAGTGTATTATGATTTATTTACCAATTTTTAAAAGTGATAAAAGTTTTATTTTTTATTATAATATATTTTTATGGGATTGCACAATGTTAAAAAAATCATGGGTTATAAATTACTTTTATTGAAATTATTATAAGTGATACTATCCAATGTATTTTATTAAATATTATTGACAGAAATAATTTTTTTGTTTTTTTAATAATATTGTTTTATGATGTTATAAATGGTACTATATAGTGGTACTATTTATTATTGTAATTATTAATAATAATACCAACAATAATAATAATAATTGTTGTTGTTGTTGTGATTGTTGTTGTTGTTGAGTAGAAAAGTGATCTTTCTCCAATTTATATGGCCAGTTTTGGTCATGAAATGGTTTTAAACCGCAGCTTAGTCATTTTAGCTTTTGCTTTTAAAATGTCTTTGCAAAAACACTGTCTCTGCATTAACATCTGCTTATCGCTTTAATCTTAAATGTGTTTTCAGAGGCCAAAACAACATGTTTTTCTTCGCCTTCAGCATCTGCAGTAAACACTGACATATTCCCCACTATCCTAACAGATAAAGAGGTGAAGCTCTTCTCAGGCTGATGATGCTGATGCTGATAACCCCTGTGCTACTGTGCTGTTATCAGACTGCTCTTAAGCTGATGTTGTAGTGAGCTGTGCTGCTCACAATCATTTCCACCTCTGCGGCAGACCAAAGACAAGCAGAAACCCTCTGCTTCCTCCAGCACTTTGCCATTGTCTCTCAATCAGACAGGAGCTGACACGTCTGCGCATCTGATGCACATGTCTCACATGCGTTTCCCCGTTTGCAGAACACGGTGGCCATCGCCTCCATACATTTCCCGCTGGCTGCCCCTCGGTCTGTGGAGAACTCCACCTGTAAGCTGCAGCTGATCGTCTTCCGCAATGGAAAACTCTTTCCGTGCACGGGGGATTCGTCAAATCTTGCGGACGATGGCAAGCGCAGAAGCGTTTCGACACCAGTTGCGTTCACCAAATTAGGTAAGACTGCGATTTTTCCCATGCATTTCATCCGTGCATCCACTGCGTTTCACCACTAAAGTGGTTTGCAATTGAATATTTTGACATTAGCGTCTCGTGCAATTATGAGAAAGCATGCGCGTGCTTGCACGATGGTGCAACTGTTGCGTTGCAATTGTGCACGAGTTGGATTAAGCTCATTTGCGTGCGCAATTAATCTCATTTGTTAAATTCTGAGATGTGCATGTGCGTAATTGTATGCATCAGCTTCCATATGGATGCAACACTTGAGGACTCTCCACTCGGGTCGTTACTTGACGCAATGTGTTGCTCTCCTGTGCAGATGGGTGTAGCCCCGGGAGCCCCGTGCAGCCGGTTACCGTCGCTCTCCGGCACTTCTCGTTGGGTGTAGACCCCACCGCGGCATACTGGGATTTTGACCTGCTGGATGGACACGGCGGCTGGCGCGCGGAAGGCTGCCACATAACGGGCTCCGCGCACAACACGACCACCATCCACTGCGCACACCACAACAACCTCGCCGTGCTCATGGTAAGAGTCTCCCGCTCCCGTTGGAAGTCGGATTGTGGAGGCGCAGAGCCAATGAAACACGGCGAGCATGTAAATAGCAGTGCTATAGTGTTAATATTAGTGTTCCAAGGGCGAATGTGTTTGAGGTGTGAATGGGTGCACGTGATAATGAGGTATAAATGACAAGTGACCAGTGCAAATTCAATTCGATGCACGTTTATTTGTGTAGCGCTTTTTGCAATGCATGTCATCAGTTCCAGTATTCAAAATAGCACTTTAGTCCAAAAAATCTCCTATAAAGGTGTGCTGGTTTGCTATTGGAGTATCTATCATAATATGAAAGGAAATGCAATCATACAAGAATCCTCTAATGCCATCTTTACACGCAAAACCAGCTCAGAAGCGGCTTATGTACCATGTAAAAGTGGATTTAGTGTTTCATTCTGCACTTTTATCCAGAAAAATAAAAGCACATAAATGATGTAGTTTAAATCATTTTAAATTATATAATATGAATCTAGAAACATGAAAATATAGTTGTAAATAAAAGTAATGATGTTTGAATGTTTTTTAATAAATTAAATATAATAATTAAAAAAATAAAAATAAATAAGTTAACTAGTGTTATTTAAATAATTTATAAATATTAGGCAAACATATGAATCTAGAAACATGAAATCACAAAGTTCTAAAAAAATAAAAATATAAGTATTATATAGTGTGAAAAAAAAAAAAATATATATATATATATATATATGTGTGTGTGTATATGTATATGTATATGTGGGATGTGTATATATTAACATTTTGAAATTATTTAAATATTATTTGTGCATACATGTGTGTGTGTGTATACACAAATAATATTTAAATAATTTCAAAATGTTAAAATACAAAAATAGATAAATAAACTAAAAAATAAATATACAATATAATAATAATTTGATAAACACTGTCATGGCAACCGCTAAGTTTAAGGCATCTCTGATGCTGCATCACTTTACACAGAAGCAGCATCAGAGCCGCCTCTCATACTAGAGTCTCAGAGCTGCACGTTTTATTCCTGCTTTGATGCTGCACTGGGTCTTTCCACAGAATTTGGAGCAGCTTTAACTCACTCAGTACAGGCGCTGCAAGAATCAAACAAGACCCTTTAGGATAAACTGAAATCAGTTCTCAACACAAACTGAGAATAAAAGAGTCTCCGCGTATCCAGTCGGATCTTATTTGATTCTTAAAGGATTCTTGACTCATCCCGTTAGGATTGCTTCCAATTATGATAGAAACGCCAACAGAAATCCGTCAGGATTTATTCGGCTAGGGAAGGATCTCGGAAAGCCCTTATACAACAACTTTTCCTTAAAGGCGCATCGCTGGATTTGCAGGCTGCGCGTCAAATGCAGAAACTCTTGTTAAAGATGCTTCTCCATCGGCTCAGCTTTGAGCCTGACTCCCTGCAGAAGGACTGAATCTGTAATAAGTACTAAAAGCCTCAGGTAAATTAGTAATTAGCGAGAGCACTTCCCTTCATTCTTCATGGCGAGGCGAAGCGGAGCGCGGCGCGGCGCTTTTACGCGCTGCTCAACGAACGCGTTAATGACTCTATCAGTCTCCGCTCGGACTTATGCTCGGGATATGTGGGATTTTACCGTGTGGAAGTGATTTGATGTGGATTTTGAGAGCCGAATGTTCTCCGACGAGTGGGACTCCATCGACTGGGAGGTCAGTCCGGTGCACCACAGCGGTTTATGCATCCAAACATGACGGCGAATGCGTGCGTTGTGCATCGAATTAGGCTATTTATAGTGCATGCGAAATCAAAGTGTTTCTCGCATAATAGAACTGGATTGAATTGAATTGAATTTGAGATGATCGATTCTGGTCGTGCGCGGAGACCTGCGTGCATGCTTTTCTACAATGAATGAAATGATGCTTTGAACTTGACGCGTTAAAGGAGGTGAAAGCGTTGCATCGCGTGTTGTTTATCGTTTAGCTGTGCGTGTGAGCGTTTGTGTGTGTGAGTGTGTGTGTGAGAGAGAGAGAGAGAGAGAGCTGATGCAGTCACCACACCCGCAGTCCGCAGTGTCTGAGAAAAAGAAGCTTTCAATCCGTTTGCGACGCGCGTTTATACGCTTTCTGAACGCTTTGGTGCGGTGTAAATTGGCGCTGCTGGGATCGGGTTTGTGAACCTGTTGCTCGGTTTCATCAGAGCTGCAGATGATCGAGTGTAGATCAGTGTCTGTTCTCCAGCGCTGTCGCTTTACATGGACTGTAATCTTGTGAAATGCTAGATTCTTGACTTTTTATATTCAGTTGATGTAAATCAAAGGTCTGGGATTCTAGCATCAGTCATATCGTGTGACGTGATTAGATCATATACTGTATTTATTTATAGGTGCTGTAATTTACTGTAGCCTATAGTTTACTTGATTTCCCCATTGAAGTCTTTAATGAATTGATTACTTGCAACCATGTTATATTGGACCACCAGATCTAACGTCAGCTGCTTTCTTGCTTTTTGTTGCTTTCTTTCTGTTTTTCTTTCTTGATGTCTTGTCTACATGCTTTCTTAGTTGCTTTCTTGCTTTTTCACAATAGTGTTCTGGAAAATTGCCAGTTTCGTATCATAATTTGATTGCTCTTCTCCCAGATGTATTTTTAGTGTCGGTCATCAGCAATTTTGTCATATTCTACACAAACTGGCTAGATGTAATTGTGAACTTTTTTGAGCAATTTGAAATGATTCGAGTAACACATAATGGTTGTTTTTGCGATGCCCAGACTTGCGTTTGTATCCCATTTTTACAGTTGATCCATTATCACAAAATATATTGTGCAAAACATTGTTCATTTTTGGTTCTACTCAGATTATTTGATCATATTATCAATGCATCAAAATTCTTTGCCAATATTCTCAAAATCCAAACAAACCTTTATTAATAAAGCTTAGAGTAATCATCTGTTAATTAAATATGTTGAGCTAGTCAAATTAATTTGCTGACTAAATACAAAATTAAGGTCCCATAAATGCAATTACCCACATATCAAAAGTGCACAAATAATATCATTGAAATAATTTTTAAATGTGGAAATCTGTATCTAGAAACATGAAAATACAAAGTCGTAAATTAAAAATATAAACAATTAAATGTGCACAAATAATGTAATTTAAATTATTTTTAAATAATAATGTAAGTAATGTCATTTAAATAATTTATAAAAGTTGAAATATGAATGTAGAAACATGAACAAACAAAAGTGTAAATAAATATAAACAATTAAGTGTGGATATATATAAAATGGAATTTTGATATATATATATATATATATATTTTTTTTTTTTTTTTTTTTAAATATGAATCTAGAAACCTGAACATAACGTTGCTCTGATATTTGGAAGGTAAATAACTGAAAGAGGTCACGACATCAACCCTTATTCTGTCCGTCTGCTTTAAAGCAGACTGATGCGGTAATGAGAGGAGAACAGCTTGTCTGGATTCTGCTGATGTCTTGAAGGAGAAGCTGATGTGAGGTTGTTTAATGCACATTCAGCTGTGTCTTTCACCTTGACGCCGCTCCCACCGGTCGGCCGTTAGACACCTGCTGCGGCGCGCTGATAGCAAACGCTATTGATTTCACATTCCTGCTTCTTCACTGCCTTCTGTGCATGAGAGAGCAGACAGAGATTGAAATCTCACAGCCACTGATTAGTGCTTGTGTTTATCAGAATGACTTGACATGCCGTCTTTAGTGTTCATAACGCAGCCTAAAGACCAGAAACTGTTGAAATTTAGAGCTATAACAATAAAAGCCTAATGCAATGTTTCCTTAAGGAAGCTGTTGAAGAATATATTTATTTAATATATATTGAGTCAAATTAAAATTATGTGCACGGTGCTTTTCACAATATGCATCGTATCAAAGCAACCTTACAGAAAATTGTTAATGTTTATCTTAATATTTTTCAGATTATAGCTGTGTGATAAAATAGTTGACATTTTGCAATGATATAAACAATCAAGCAATTGATAGTTTGCTCCATAGTGTGTGTGTATGTGTGTGTGTGTGTGTAACAAACAAACCCCCCAAAAAACCAACAGATGTTTGAGATGTGGTATATAGTTTATAAAGATTCAAATGTTTACATTTACATATAGTTTAAATTTTTTGACTATAATAATCAAGCAGTTGAGATTTTCTATATAGTACTAAACATACATATATACTGTATGTATCTAGGTGAGGATGGATATACTTAGTTGTATAATGCATTATTATTATGTTATTAATTATATTTGTAGAACTTTACTTAAAGAAAAGTATTTTTATGCATTAATGTAATGTAATGTAAAGCACCTTATAATGCATTGTATGATCCCGTGAATAAATGTAAACACTGTTATAATGCATTATAATACACATCTATTCATTGTTACACTTTTATAAAGTATAATGCATTAAAACATGGCAACAAACCTTCAAGTATTATAATGCATTTGAACTTTGGTTACAATTATTTATGAACAGATATAATGCATTACAACATGCATAATATATACCTTTAATGCATTATACATAAAGGCTGTAAGTATAGTGTTAGTATTAATTCAAGTGATTATTTGTTGATTGAGGCTGTTTTTTGTGGCTTGATGAGTCATGAACAATTTGTTTTTGCACGTTGCCTGAAATATCTCAGATCCTTTATTTTGGTCTGTTTCTTTGAAAGCTTAGTCACACAAAGACTGCTTGGTTTTTATTCACCCACAGATGGAAAGTCTAAACTGCGTTTATCACCAGGACTTTTGTTAAACCGCTTTTTGCACATCAGTCGTGACCGGAAACCGTGACATTTTCAGAGATCTAATCTTTTGACACGAGTTTGGGTTGTTTTCTTTGGTGTGTAGAGAGAAAGTGTGATGTGATTGTGGTGCTTAAAGGAATAGGTTTATAACCAATGTGCTCAACCTCAGGCCATCCAAGATCAGGATGAGTTTGTTTCTTCATCAGGTTTGTAGAAATGTGTCTCTGCATCAGTGTCTCAGCCATGGATGCTCTGCAGTGAATGGGTGCCGTCAGAATGAGAGTCCAAACAGCTGATAAAAACATCACAATAATCCACACCACTCCAGTACATCAGTTAACATCTGGAGAAGACAAAAGCTCAAACAAATCCAGCATTTTAACTCAAATACAAGTCTATAATCCATAATAACGCTTCCTCCAGTGAAAAAGTCCATCTCCTGTTGTCTTTCACATCAAAATCCAGCTACATATTTGTTTAGAGCTGTTTTGTCTTGTAAACACTGCTTGATCTGTGCAGATTTCTCTCCTGATTCAGACCAGAACACTTTTTCACTGGAGGAAGCGTGATTATGGATTATAGACTCGTATTTGAGTTAAAAACATCTTAATGATAGAGATGTTTCAGTTTTTGTCTTCTCCAGATGTTAACTGATGGACTGGAGTGGTGTGGATTATTGTGATGTTTTTATCAGACTCTCATTCTGACGGCACCCATTCACTGCAGAGCATCCATTGCTGAGACACTGATGCAGAGACACATTTATACAAACCTGATGAAGAAACAAACTCATCCTAATCTCGGATGACCTGAGGGTGAGCACATTTCTAGCATATTTTCATTTTTGGTCTAAACTATTCCTTTAATGCCTGAAATGATCTTGAAGTTGTCTGCGAGCATGAAGCAGTGAAGTATGTTAGCTGGTGTATTGGTGCATTAGATTAACGCAGCACTGCATTACTGCACCATTATCTGTGGTGTGGCAGCGGCTCGGCTCCAGCAGGACAGATCTGACCCTCAGTCCTCCGGGAGGTTTATCTCTCTGTCACGTTGACCAGGACTAACTACCCGCCTGCTCATGCGTTCCGACAAACCGAGTGAAAGCAGCTCCAGTGGTTCATGGGTTTTGTAGATGGATGAGTCACTGCTGAATTTACTGCATGCTCCATTAGGAGCTGAAAACATTCAACCAATGAGAGGCGGACTTTAGAAGCAAATGAAAAGACTTTATTTAGTGAGTTTTCTTCTCAGAGGTTGCTTGCGCTCTATTGATCTTCTCTGGTTGCTACAGAATCACCTCTGATCCTTTGACACTGAGTGACTCTGGACTTGGACTTGTAACCCGAAGGTCGTGGGTTCGAGTCTCAAGCCCGGCAGGGATTGTCGGTGGGGGAGTGAATGTAAAGCGCTTTCTCCACCCTCAATACCTTCAATACAATAATATGGCTGCCCACTGCTCCGGGTGTGTGTTCATGGTGTGTGTGTGCACTTGGATGGGTTAAATGCAGAGCACAAATTTCGAGTAAGTCCATTTAATTTTAATTAATTTTATTTATTATACTTTTTGGCATGTCCATTCAACATTTAGGGGCACTTTAAGTAGTTTGACTACCTAAAGATCCTTTTTTTTTTTTTTTTCTGCACAAATGTTGCAAGACATATTGCTTTAGCATGTTTAATATTACATTTAGAGGTTTGTTCACAAACCGTACTCTAAGAATAAGCACAGATTTTTTTACACTTATATTTATACATTTAACACACACTTCTGTCCAAAGTGACTTACAAAAGAGGAATAAAATCAATTCATCAATATGCATTATATACAATGGCAAGTTTATTTGACAGCTGGATTAGGACTAGACTGGATTATTTAAAGTGTTTTTTCTTTAAATGTATTATTGCTTTATTATTATGATTATGAAAGCTTTGTTCTGTCCAGAACAGTTTTTATCGGTTTAAATCTGAGAGAAAGCCTCTCATATCTGTTGTATTTGATTACGGACAGCTGTTTGGTAATAAATCGTGGTTAAATGCTGATTGTTTTTGCTCTGAATAATCAGTTCTGGCTAAACTGCCTCCCATTCGTTCGATCCGTCGGCCTTCGCTGCATCAGCAGATCCTCGCTGTGTCGTCTCACTGTACTCATGACATTACTTCATTCAGACGAGAGATGAATCTCCCCGCTGAACGCACCGGTCGCTGTAATGGACTTCTGTTGCATGTGAGAGAGAAAAGAGTGAAAAAAGAGAAAGAAAAGGGAAAGAAGGGTGTTTATTTGTGCACTGACGCAAACATGGCTGAATTGTAAAGGTGTTTGTTGTGGATTTTGCTGAACGTTTAAACTGGATGTGATATATGTGATGCATTCAGTGTTCAGATACTTTCTACTGCATCAGTTTAGTTCAGGGTCACTTTAAGGAAGTCCTATATTCATTTGTTTTGTGTTATTAGTTTATTTTACTGTTACATGCTTTCTGGTGTCAGTTTAACATTCAGGGTCACTGTTGTGTAAGTCATTGATTCCTTTGTTTGTTTTTATTTTGTTTTTTCATATTTGCTAGCATGACATGTTAACATTTAGGGTCGCTTTAAGTAAGTCATTAGTAGTTTTATTTAGTAGTTGTTTTACTTTGATTTAATTTTTATTATTTTAGTTTATTATTATTTTCAGATACTTTCTGGCTGTCAGTTTACCATTTAGGGTCGTTTTGAGTCATTAATAGTTTTCTATTAAATTATATTAGTACTTTTATGTATTTTTTATTCTTTTTAATAGTTCTATTATTTTATTTTCAGACACTTTCTGGCATGTCAGTTTAATTTTTGAGTAGTTATTGACTACCTAAAGAGTCCTTTATTAAATTTTTATTTTATTTTATTTTAATCTCTTCATTTTCAGATATCTAAAAATAATGCAGTTTCTGGTGCATTTAGGTTCACTGAGTAGATCATTAATAGTTTGGCTACCTAGAGTCCTCTTTAAGTTTGTTAGTTTGTTTTATTTGTGGTTAAGGAGCCATTTAATATGTGGGCTCATGTACAATCAGTTGCTCATTATTACAGAACAAACCCATTGAGGATGAAGTCAAATGCTCTCAGGATTTCCTTTGACTGCATGTTATTTCAACAACTGATGAGAAGCGACTGAATCGATGTGAGATCTGAATCGTGAGGAGGTTTTATTTCTCTCGCTGCTCTGATATGAGATGCGAGATGATGTTTGTCGCTTCATGTGTGCCGTGGGGATATACATATTTCCATCTATGCTGGATGTGCAGGAGCAACGCTGCATTTGACCTTTTGACCTCTGAGCAGCTGACCTTTTGACCCCGCTGTGTTAAATGTCCTGTGTGTCTTAGACAGTCGGTCAGAAGCGCTTCTAGTGTTGATGGATCATTTTGCAGTTGGCAGGTGTTTTTTCATTTTTTTGGAAATGATCGTGCTGTTCTGTTTCCGATTAAGTGTGCAAGTCCCTTTTATTTGTGTAGCGTTTTTCACAACACCAATGTCTTCTAGTTCACATTTAGCAGTTCAGAGCAGAGCGATACATTTATGCATTTAGCAGACACTTTTATCCAAAGCGACTTACATTGCATTCAAGTTACAGTTTTTACATTTTATCAGCTCTTGCTTTCCCTGGGAATCGAACCCATGACCTTGGCGTTGCTAGCGCCATGCTCTACTATTTGAGCTACAGGAAACAGTAGTCAACCAGATGAGATCTGCTATGCAGTAAATAGCACATTATACGAGTATGATACTGTAGGCATGCTGATAAACGTTTAAATACTTGTCAATTGAATTTAGTAATTTATGCCTTTAATAAAAGTGATTTGTAAGTGCATATGGCAAGGCTTTGAAATGGTGTACTTACATTATTTTGCTATTATATAACCATTATATAGTTAGTGGCACAAAATGGATATAAGGACAATAATATCATTTATCACAATTATTTTGAGGCAATACATCACTCAAGAAAACTGTTGTTTGATTTTATTGTTTTAATAATTTTATTTGTTTATTTTAAGACTGTTTATTTGTAATGTTATCTATATACATTTATTCTTCATAATTTGATTTGAATTCAATTGTATTCTATTTATTTATTTTTGTTAGAATTGTTTCACATTATTATTAATATTAATTTATTAATTGTTTATTTAGTTATTTATATTTTGATATCATTTTATATTTTTTAATTTGCATATACATTTTTAATGCTTTTTACTAGATTTTATTAGATAATCTTTCCATTGATGTATGGTTTGTTATGATAGGACAATATTTGAAAATCTGGAATCTGAGGGAGCAAAAAAATCTAAATATTGAGAAAATCTCCTTTAAAGTTGTTCAAATGAAGTTCTTAGCAATGCATATTACTAATCAAAAATGAAGTTTTGATATATTTACGGTAGGAAATTCACTAAATATCTTCATGGAACATGATCTTAATATCCTAATGATTTTTGTCATAAAAGAAAAATGTATAATTTTGATCCATACAATGTATTGTTGGCTATTGCTACAAATATAGCTGTGTTACTGATGACTGCTTCTGTGCTGCAGGGTCAGATATATATACTTGATTTTCTTGTCATTCAGTGTTAATGTCTGGACAGAAACATACAGATTCTGCTCATTTCTTCAGTGTTTTCTGCACAACAGAATTGAATTGAGTCTCCGCTGCTGAATAAACTAGATTATGCATCAGTCTTTATGCCAAAAGTCCAATATGGAGCTTGTGTGACTGAAATAAAGCAGAAAAACAGATCAGAATAATTTCATTTTAATAATGACACAAATTACCATGAGAAGCATGTATGTGTCAGCGTCGGTGAGAGTCACGCACTAAAACAGCAGGAAAACAGATGGATTGCTGGCCTTTGTGTTTCCCTCTGCATGAAAAGGATTCTGGGAAACGACTGCTGTGTATCTTTGTTGGGAAGCGATAAGCAGCACCTTCACAGGGTTTGGTTTGTTTGGAGTTCAGTCTGGTTTCTCTCCGAGCCGGTCTCTAGATGAAGGATGTTGGCTAATTAAAACACACTCGCTGTATGAGGGTCGTTTCAGGGCCAATCTCATGAAAACCTGTTAAGAAGCGGCTCAGTTTGTTGATTTTGTGGTCGTTGTCTATTTGTGGCAAAGCCTTTAATTTATGCTGTTTTAAAGGAGAAAAACAGCATTATATAACAGTAATGAGAATCATCATTGAGAATAATTAAAATTAGGAGAAAACCTATATTATAAAAAGGGAAAAAATCTTAATAATCTTAAAAATAGATTTTACGTTACTTTCTTTTTTACACATTTCTTTACATTTCTTTTTTCAATCATTTTATAAAATTTTATTGTTTATAAAAATAATGTTTTATTATTATTATTATTAAATATTATTATATTTGCTTTTGATTTTTAGGGTTACACATTTTGTTAATGCACACACTCAACTTAATGGTCTGAAAAATTTTGCTTTACGTTTTTGCTTTATATTTATTTAAATTGTATTTATTCTTATGATAGATTTATTTATTTAATTTTATTATCTATAGATAATTGTTGTCTATTTTTTTAGCATTTTATACATAATTGTATTTACATGTACATTTTTATGTTTTATATTCAAAATATTCATTTTAAATATATTTAATATAAATACATTTAATTTGTTTAATTTTTAATTATTTTATCTTATTATATAATTTAATATTTTTGCATATTTAGAAATATTTATTATTATTAAATGTTTAATCTTAACAGGTAACACTTTAAGGTAGCACATTCTATTGCAGTGGTTCTCAAACTTGTTTTGGTCACGCCCCCCTTTAAACATATAATATAAATCTATAAATAATTTCACCAAATATTATGAAAAATGTATAGTTTTTTCTTTATTATTGAAAAACCTGCGGTGAGAGAAAAACACCTGTATCACTTGAAACTTTGAGAAAATAGCAGAGAAGTCTTGTTATTCTGTCTATGTCAAGGACGTATATTTGCTTTTGATATTAGTGGGGACATAACAGCAGAACCGCACGCTCATATTTCAGTGTTGTTTTTTATTTTTTGTATATTTTAGCTAAGAGTTTGCTTTGTAGGCTACATTAAGTTTAACAAAGTTAAAGCTGCAGTCCGTAAGTTGTACCTCTTTGTCGCCCTCTATGTTTGAAAGCCTGTAATTGCAGTTTCTTGCAGAATTATCTTCCGTGCGTGGGGTTGTGATCCGGCACGGCTCCAGCGCGGATGAATCTAATGTTTTGAGGTGAATGTGTGGCTGTCAGTCACCGCACCGGTGTGGATATTTACTGTACTTCACAATCACAGATTCTAGCCTATGTCTTGGAATATATGACCCAAATCAGAATTTTCACTGTATATTGCCATCAGAACAAGTAACAAGTCAGCCCCGTTTGTTCTGACCAACTGAGGAAAAAAGCATTACAATAAATCGCGCTACCAATGGTGATTAAATCTAAAGATCAGTTAGCTCATATCACATCTAACTGTGCAAATTATTGTTATACTTTATCCTCAAATTATTAATGTTAACAACATCAGCATTGCGTGACTATGAGTATAGTATATGTGTGTAGATTTCAATTTCTGTACAGTCTAATATCTAATTGTCATACCATTCAAATTTCATATTAAGAAATTCTTTTAACCCAAAAAGCAAACTATGCTCCCTTCAAACTGGTATTCTTTACAATACAAATCCTGTGTAATAAGGATATCTGTAATCAGAAGCACATTTAAAACTGGAATATAATTTAATTTAATTCACATGTGTTTCATAAACACACATAATCCTTTCTGGATTACAATCCGCCATCAACATGAAACATTTAATTATTCCAGCTGCTGTGAGAAAAGGCTATAAACGATCTGCAGGATCCTCACATGCGATACTAAGCCTACTAGCCAGGAAAACTTCTTCATGTTTACAGACGTGACGTAATGACGCAGTGCCATGCTCGAATTTCCCGCGGAAACCTACCCGTACCTCTCAAATTATAAAACATTATTATAAACTGACTGTTGTGAATCAGGCTAAAGTAAGGAGATAGTTTTGAACACTGGCAGGTTATTTACTTGCTCAAATATTGATTTTGGATCATTTTTAACCAAAAACGTTCCAGACTGCAGCTTTAAAGTGAAGACTGTTCACGGCAACTCAAGACGTTCAAAATCCTGCTGCACCACAGAGAGTTACGCACATATAGTTTTCCATAAAATCACATTATATTTGTCCCAAATTATTGTTAAGTGAAGTGACATAAAGCAAAGTATGGTGACCCATACTCGGAATTCGTGCTCTGCATTTAACCCATCCAACGTGCACACACACAGCAGTGAACACACACACACACACACACACACACAGCAGTGAACACACACACACACACACACACCAGTGATGGGGACTCGAGTTTGAGACTCGGACTCGAGTGCGACTTAAGTCGCACACACAGTGACTTCAGACTCGACTTGAGACTCGTCCTCGAAAGACTTCAGACTCGACTCGGACTCGAGCTGCGGGACTCGTGAACAATGTTTATTTTTAGGAAACAACTGATGAGCTCGCTGTTATTCCCCTCCCTCCGTTACCTATAACCTGCCCATGTAACACGTGACGTACTACGTATCTGTTGCGCGCGTGTGAGAGAGTGTGTGACCAGTGTGGTCATTGAAAATGTGTTCAGATATATATTCTTCACAGAAAATGAGCCAAGGCCAATGAGTCTGAGTTTAAAAAATAATTAATCGTATAATTTTTCTCTTGATCAAAAATGAAAACGGGTCCTACAGATCCGAACACTATACAAGGGTTAATTGCCAAACTTGTGGTGGTCGATTAACGTAATCATTTACGTGCCGCTGGCTTCCATCACATTAATTAACGTTGTCTGCAAACAGGTTACAGGATTATTGTTGATCATGTAACATTACACTGGTTTGAGAGTTTGGGATGTGTTGACTTACAGTAGTTTATAAACTATGATTAGTTGCATTTTCATTGCCATTTAAGTGAAATTATTGAACTTAAATATACAAGCTTGATAAAAATGATCATTCTGAAGAAAATTTCAGATGGCTTTTGCATCTGAACTCTTCATATATTTCACATCGTTTGGTTTGTTGCAATAGTGTTTTGCATTTAGCTACAATGTGATGTTTGACCATATTAAGTCTTTCTTAATTTTTGGTCTGTACTGTACTGTGTTCTAATGCTACAAGGCAAAATACAGATAATATTAACTTAAAAGTAAAGCATTCTTGGTGTTTTTGTCATGTTGCCATAGCCTGTTTACACTGATTATATATAAAAATCAAAGCTGATACTGTATGCTAATAGATAAAGGAGTCATAATAACATATCACATGCTTTCAATTCTTTATATATAGCTATGCAGTGTTGGATGGGTCGCTGTACGTGATGCAACACTTATTATAACCAGAGACTTAATATAATAAAGAGACTTGAGACTTGACTTGGACTCTATCTCAAAGACTTGAGACTTGACTTGGACTCTAGCTCAAAGACTTGAGACTTGACTTGGACTCTAGCTCAGAGACTTGTGAGCATCTCTGAGTCACAGCAGTGAACACACACACACAGTGAACACACACACACAGTGAACACACACACACAGCAGTGAACACACACACACACAGCAGTGAACACACACACACCGTGAACACACACACACACACAGTGAACACACACACACAGCAGTGAACACACACACACACACACACACCGTGAACACACACACAGCAGTGAACACACACCCGGAGCAGTGAACACACACACACAGTGAACACACACACAGCAGTGAACACACACCCGGAGCAGTGAACACACACACAGCAGTGAACACACACCCGGAGCAGTGAACACACACACACAGTGAACACACACACAGCAGTGAACACACACCCGGAGCAGTGAACACACACACAGCAGTGAACACACACCCGGAGCAGTGAACACACACACACAGTGAACACACACACAGCAGTGAACACACACCCGGAGCAGTGAACACACACACAGCAGTGAACACACCCGGAGCAGTGAACACACACACACAGTGAACACACACACACAGTGAACACACACACACAGCAGTGAACACACACACACACAGCAGTGAACACACACACACCGTGAACACACACACACACACACAGTGAACACACACACACAGCAGTGAACACACACACACACACACACACCGTGAACACACACACAGCAGTGAACACACACCCGGAGCAGTGAACACACACACACAGTGAACACACACACAGCAGTGAACACACACCCGGAGCAGTGAACACACACACAGCAGTGAACACACACCCGGAGCAGTGAACACACACACAGCAGTGAACACACACCCGGAGCAGTGAACACACACACACAGTGAACACACACACAGCAGTGAACACACACCCGGAGCAGTGAACACACACACAGCAGTGAACACACCCGGAGCAGTGAACACACACACAGCAGTGAACACACACACACCGTGAACACACACCCGGAGCAGTGAACAGCCATTTATGCTGCGGCGCCCGGGGAGCAGTTGGGTGCTCGGTGCCTTGCTCTATATATAACTTTTATAGTTTTTTTACATATTTTTTATTTATTTTTTTGAGCAAAAAAAAATTTCTTTAAGCATGAAAATATATTATGTTTTGAAAATGATACATATTTTAGGGCTATTTAGTATTTGTGAATTTATGCTCATGACAACTAAGCACATTTTCCACACCAATTCTCATTACTGTAATCGCGTTTGGTCTCGTACTGTATCGTGTATCTTGTCAGTGTGTGCACTTGCTTGGCCATTTGTAGTTGATAAACAGGAAAGTGGGTCCAGCTGAATTGAAATGATCATTTGTTGGATTGGTATAATAAAGGTTATTATACCGCGGCAGCGGTCGCGGCAGTCGTCGTGTGAAGCCCTCTTAGTGTGAAGACCATCGACTCTACCGTGCGACTCCACCGGGCAGGGACACCGGCAAGGGATAGTAGTATCGCTTTTTATTTAATTTTTTCATTGATATGTTTATTATTGAAATGTTTTTGTTATATGCATGTCAATTTTATTTCATTTCTTTATTTTCTTAAATATGTGGGTAGATAGTATATAGAGTTGTAACTTTTTAGTTTTAGTTACTTTTTCTTATTTGTAAGTCGCTTTGGACAAAAGCGTCTGCTAAATGACAAAAGTAAAAGTAAGTAAGTAAAGTAATGCGTCTGTATAGTTTAATTGGTTTAATCAATACAGCAAATAATTAAAAAAATGACTTATACATTGCATGTTTAAAGCACTACAAAATACTAGCTTTATTTATTTATAAACACAGTATTCAGTGTTTATTTAATGAGTATATAAATGCATTTATTTGTTTGTTTGATTGCTCGGTATATAAAGTGCACTATTCAGAGTTTATTTAATCAGAATACAAATGCATTTATTTATTTAGTTATACAAAGTGCAGTATATTTGAGTATATAAATGATTTTGTTTGTTTGATTGTTTATTCTGTATGTAAAGTGCAGTATCCAGTGTTTATTTAGTCAGTATATAAATGCATTTGTTTGTTTTGCATTTCAATAATGAGAATTTGAAGTATAAATGTGCCTTACTCTCATGCAAATAATGTCATAATTCAACAATCTTTCTTGAATTTCTCTTTCAAATATAATTTCACGAGCAGAATATAATTTGACTTCTTCTTAATTTCCTATTGGTCTGTGTTGATTGTGTGGTGAAATGTGACCTGGGCTGCTGCTTGTTAGTTTCAGCAGCAGATGTGAGGATCTCTCTGGTGTTTATGGCTGATAATGCCTCATAATTGCATTGCTGACATATATTCTTCTGGCAGCTGATGTTGCTTCTGATTGGCTGACAGATGCTCGTGTCGTTACTCTGAACCGGACGCACCTGTGCATCTGCTGGGATGTTTGCTCCTGTTGCTTCATCGAAACAGAAGTAGTAGGCACTTGTTTAACTCGACACAGACACATAAGAGCTGCTGACGCTTTAATCTGCTCTTCACAGCATCACAGGCTTTCTGAAGGCAGCTTGATATTGTCAGCGTTTGTTACCCACCATGCACCTTGGTGGGATGTTTAAGCCCTGTGTGCTGATTGAGGAAGAGCGCTGTTCGATTGAAAAGCACATGAAAGCATCAGCAGGTGATCATCAAGGTCTCGTGACGCTCAGATCTGTCAGGGTTAATGGCGTGGAGCTCGTGTAAATGATTAAAGTTAATCAGCGCTCTGCCTGGAGACGTTTAGATCCAATCTCGTCCCGCTTTCATTACGTGCAAACAAACGAAGCAGCTTCACTGATATGCTTTAAATCACGTTCACATTAATCAGATGTAGAGGTAAATCTCACATAAATGTCACTGGTTTAATTATTTATTTATTCAGCATATAAGCTAACCAGTATATGAGTGCATGTGATATATATGAGTGTATATAATGCTGATTAAATCACACAGTCATGTTACAATCTCACGAAAATGTCATGCTTTTTATTTTATTTTTTAATTGAATTTTATTTTATTTTTATTCAGTATATAACGTTCAGTATTTATTTAAGAAGTATATGAATGCACTTATTTAATCAGTATATAAATTCATTTTTATGATGATTAAATCGAGAGGGAAAAAAATAAAAACAAAGAATACAATGCCTATTTTTAGGATTATTGTGATAATGGTTTGCATTGTTTGTCTCTTGTCAAAACAAAGCACTTTTCACTACATTTTTTTAGACAATGTTCTGCTAATTTATTTTAAAACACGCATTCTCCTCTGATCAAACCCTCAAATTAATCAGATGCAGAGGTGAATCTCACGAAAATGTCCCATTTTTTTAATTAATTTATTTTATTTAGTCAGTGCACAAAGTTTAGTGTTCAGTACTTATTTGACCAGTATATAAATGCATTTATTTAATCAGTATATGAATCCATTTTTATACTAATTAAATCACACAAAATCATGTCACAATTTACTCCAAAATGATCTTTAAAAATGCATAAATATATGTTTTTAATTTTATTTTACTTTATTAATTTATTATTATTATAATTATTTGTATTTATTTATTTTTGCATTGTGACATTATGCTATATAAAAATAAAGCAAATTTCCCACCAAATCATCTTGACCATAATTTTTTGCAATCCCAATGGACCTAAATATATTATTATTTTTTTTTATTAATATTCCTTATTTTCTTTCTGGAAATTGCAAGTCATTGTTTAATCTTCAGAGGTTTTGTGAGATGCACCCATGTTTCCTTGTTTCTGGGTGTTTTACAGCCTGTTTTAGATTATGGTGTTTTCACACTTAAGAAAGGCTGGAATATGAATCAGATTCATAAAGGACTTTCTCAGCTTGTGCTGCACGGCGGCATTGGGTTAACAGCTTCTGAAGGACACGCGTGTAGTAAAGGACGGGTCGTGTAAGTGCTGGATGTTAATGTGTGTCGCTCCTCACTCCTCCTCTCATCCTGCACTCGTGCCATTGTTGTGTAACGCTGCTGGTAATTTGTTCTGGTGTGAACTGGCCGAGTGCTGAAACGTGCTCTTATGCAACCGCGTGTCTTTATTTTTTTATTTGAGGTCAATGCTACATGTTTTCAGACTAAATGCATGCGTCTCTGCATTTCTCTCTGTAATGTGTGTGTTGTTGTGGAGTGTGCTGGGAATCAACTGAACACCTGGTGTCCCTACCAACATCCAGTGACTACTAAATTGTCCCTAGCAATAATTTTGATCCAACTATTAAATGTGTATGTAACCACTGTTGTTGTAATTTCGGGTGCATCTGAAGTAGGTCACACCATTGATATTAGCTGAGAAGTTAAAGAAATAAACGGTGCACTTTCAAGGGTGCACATTTAATACATGTGCAGAGTAAGAACATATAAGAGCCGGAGTGGATGAAACATATGAGCACAGTTCAGCTGAATGATAAAGTTTAACCCCTTTAACTTTATGATGTTTTGTGTTCATCTGATTCTCCCATTTGCTCTTTTTACATTGACTATCACTCTATATTTCAATAGTATGAGAGACTGGATGTTTTCAACTGATTTCCTATTGAACTGCAGCTCAAACTATTTCAAATCTAGTGAATTAAGCTTAAATTAATCATAATGCTCAATGTTTCCATCTAACGTGTTTTGAGCTGCAGCTTGTCCTTTTGTTCATGTAAGCTATAGCTTCTGACCTTTAAATCAAAACGTTAAACTGATGATTTTATGGCACCAATTACTGCTTTATTTAATCAGAAACACAGTGTAAATATTATTTGTGTATTTTGCTTTCATTGTATTAGAAGTAGTCCAACAGCGCCCCCTAATGAATTAAAACTCCTTACAGAACGAGCATTACGACCAAAGGGAGGCTGCCTCTGCATGTGCTATTACTGTTTACTCTATCATACACCGAACGCGTCATTCTGTACGTGCCTTCACAGATTAAATGCAGCCATTCAAAAGAGTCTAATCATCATTCAGGCAAAATAATGAGCCACACTGCTGACATGATCTTCCTTCTTTCTTCCTATCCTTAGCTGGCATTGTGCCGAAGACGACTTCTTAGCTCATACGCTGCTGTAGGTGCCGAAAAAAAAAAATTATGTGATCTAATCACTAGCACACCCTGAGCACAAGTGAGTTAATGTATTCCACTTATCGGCAAGATATATCAGCATAATTGTTCATATCGGGCCGATGCCGATATTTACATTTAAAGCCATCATCGGCCGATGCCGATATTTACATTTAAAGCCATCATCGGCCGATGCCGATATTTACATTTAAAGCCATCCTCAGCCGATGCCGATATTTACATTTAAAGCCATCCTCAGCCGATGCCGATATTTACATTTAAAGTCATCATCTGCCGATATTTACATTTAAAGCCATCATCGCCGATGCCGATATTTACATTTAAAGCCATCATAGCCGATGCCAATATTTACATTTAAAGCCATCATCGCCGATGCCGATATTTACATTTAAAGCCATTATCGGCCGATTCCGATATTGGTCCAATAATATTGTGCATCCCTAATTATAAATGTCTTTTATACTGTAATTTTTGAGCAATTAAATAATAATAATAAAATGCCAGAATAAAAGTACAAATGCCTTTAAGCTTTACACTTTCCATCTTTTTAAACAAAAATCCATCTTAGATAATAAACAGCATTTACTGTCAGCGTTACATTTGCAGGGAGTCTTGAGAGACGCTGTCAGAGAAAGACACTGAGTCAGCTGAAGACAGCTCAGCGCATTATTGATGTTTGACTTTATAATGGGTCTGAAAATATACCAGCAGTGCTTTTATATATATTTTTATTTTTTTGATGGTAGACACTGAAGAGTGACGCTTTCAAAACATTGATCTGGAAGTAACTGGAATTAAACATGGTGATTATTCTTGCATTTAACTGATTAGGATCTGCAAGGTTTTTTTAAGGTGTTTTCAGTCAGATAGAAATTAATATAATTCGACTCATTTAAGCTCAAGCGGATCATATTTTTCTTGTTATTTACATGATAGCATTTCACCGCGATTGACCAAGCGGTCAGATCATAGCGGATTAATAGGCTGCTATAGAGAGGATTCCTGCTGTTAGTTTGTGTTTTAATAAGGATCATAGTAATATTTGGGAGGGAACATGTTCTTTACAGCACTGCTGGGATATAATCAGCTGACTTCTGCATTCATATGTGTTATATGTCAGGTTATTTCAGGACAGATGTGCCATAATCCTCTAGTTATTCTGGTTATTTTACAGTCTATTCCTCTGAGACTCAGCTTTCGTCTTTTAGCTGTTTTTCATGCTATTATTACAATGATTTGTAGCTCCTGGGATGTGCATTTTGAGATCATTCATGTCATTTACATATCCTGCCATAGGGTCAGAGGTTTTAGATTCTAATTATTAACAAACTTTTCTTTTCTAATCTTCATTTTTAAGACCCCTTATGATTCTGTTCCAGAGATATGTGGATTTCAATGCGGCTGCATGTGTAAAATGTTGAATTTGACCAATTTTCAGTGGTTGAAAACCAAATGTAGGTCACTTTGCATACAGCTGATACTTTTTGTATTTAAAGAGCAATGTCTGAAGAACAAATTTTTTTAAATATATTTCATACTTCTTGAGTTACAGGCATGCAAACTTTGGGAGAAAGAAACCCACAAAGTGCTTTTTCCCATTTTTGAACCATTCACCATTGGAACATAATGCAACAGTAAGCTATGGTCACCAGATTTTATTAATAGACCTACAAACGTCTGTGTAAAAATAAAATAATGATGCTGCAATCTTTCTAGAGTCATTTTTACCCTCCTGTAAATTGGCTCCAAATCTCAGGTGAAAATAGCTATTCTGATGCCCCTCTACAAAACAGTGGATTACTCCGTAAATACACATCCATGACATTTAATATTGTGGCTTTCATCACTATTTTACATGTTACAGAAAATGTAGTTTGTGAAATTTGGGTTTGACATGCATGAATATATTTCCATGTTTAACTATAGGTTTACATTATTACAGAATAATCTTTTAATTGTAAATGAGTGAAACTTTTAATTCACATTTCTATATTTGAGGCTGTGCCAGATTGTAGTGTGTAATTATTCAATCATTTATTATGTTTTACTGCCAGAAAATAATTTTCTGGCTGATCGGTTTCAATTTCTTCCTTTTATTGTTTGTCTTGTTGGAAACAGACTGAATGATGACTGGAAATGTTTGTAACAATTTACATAATGCCTTTATACTGTATATAATGCATATTAAAAGTAGTTCTAATACATTAATTATGCCTTATAGTGCACCTTAAAATGCATTATATGATCTCATGAATAATTGTAACCACAGTTATAATACATTCTAACACTTATCTACAGCTTAAGAAAGGCGCTATATAAATTAAACATTATTATTATTATTATTATTATATAAGTAGGCTAGTAGAATTATAATACTTAATTGTAACACTTAAAAGTAGAATGCATTAAAACACATGACAAATAAACCTTCAAATATTATAATTAGTGCTGTCAAATGATTAATTGCAATTAATTGCATACAAAAGTTTTTGTTTAAATAATATATGTGTGTACTGTGTGTATTTATGTATATATAAATACACACACATGCATGTATATATTTCAGAAAATATTAAATATTTATTTATAATATAAATTAAATGAATATGAATATAAATATAGACATGTAAATGCATGTAAATATTTTCAAAATATATACTGTATGTGTGTGTATTTATATATACATAATAAATATACACAGAACACACACATATTATGCAAACAAAAACTTGTATTTTGGGTTAATTGTGATTAATCATATGACAGCACTAATAATAATGCATTTGAACTTTGGTTACATTATATATAATGCATTATAAATAAAGGTTAAATGAAGTGTTACTGAAATGTTTGATTTATTAGATACATTTATTAAACTATTTATTAAACCACACACCAGTTGAATTTATTGTCATCTGCATCTTCATTTCAGAGAGCTGAAAAAAGTCTGGAAATAAGTTCATTCAATTTCAGTCATTATATTAACATATGACATAAACAACGGACCGTACATCATTTAGTTGGGATAATAGCAATAATTTCTATAATATTGACAGTCCTGACTGGTCTGTTGTGTCTGATATTTGATGTTCCTCGTGTGATTTGATGGCTTTGGTTTATGAGGTTAATAATCTCAGTATGGATGTTGCTGACGTGTCGTTTCTCAGTTTTAGTTCAGATGCTTTTCTAAGTTTTCATAGCAGCCTGTTTCATAAGAGGATCAAACCTGCAAATGTTCAGGCAACCGGCCAGAGGATTTCGTGTGTGTGTGTGTGTGTGTGTTTGTTTGAGTGTGTGTGTGTGGGTGTGTGCATGCATGTGTTTGAGTGAGTGTGTGTGTGTGCGTGCGTGTGCATGCGTGTACGTGTGTGGGTGTGCATACGTGTGGGTGTGCGTGTGTGTGCGCATGCGTGTGTTTGAGTGTGTGTGTGTGTGTGTGTGTGCGCATGTGTGTGTGTGTGCGTGCGCGTTTTTGTGACAAATGAGGACATAAATTTGTATAATGACACAAGTATTACAAGGTGAAGGTGACTTTTCAGGACATTGACCCATGTCCCCACTTTTCAAAACGCTTATAAATCATACAGAGTGAGGTTTTTTGGGAAAGTAGAAATGAGGGCTAAGTTTAGGTGTAAGGCAATAGTACATACAGTTTGTTCAGTATAAAAACCATTACACCTATGGGATGTCCCCACTTTTCACAAAAACAAACGTGTGTGTGTGTGTGTGTGCATGTGTTTGAGTGTGTGTGCATGCGTGTGCATGTGTATGTGCGTGTGTGTGTGTGTGCATGTGTTTGAGTGTGTGAGTGTGCATGCGTATGAGTGTGTGTTAATCTCTCACCTCGTTTGTGGAGATGAGTCTCAGTATTCCTGTATTTCAAATAAGGTCAAAGGTCAAAACAGAAGATTTTCAGGTCTCACACGGGTCCTCTCTGAATGTGATTCACTTTAGATCTTTCTTTAATCCCAGTATTGCTGGAAATAAAACCAAAAGAGCTCTCTAACTGAAGATCAGGAGTTGTCTAATGATGTGGATGTTTGTGTGCAGCAGGGAAATATGATATGCTGTTGAATAAATAAATGTGATTCGAAAAGATTAATGATTAATTATGAGGCCTGCTTTTGACTTGTCTTGCTTGCGGTGTCTGTGGAAGGAGAAAGCGAATGGCAAAAGAAATGAAAAAGTCAAACTGATAAAAAGAAATAATATTTCTGGTATTGCAAATATAAATATACAGCTATGGGAAAAAATGGATTTTATTTTTGTTTCATTCTGTAAACTACTGATGACATTTCAAATTTTAAATAAAAATGTTGTTATTTAGAGCATGAAATGACAATTGGTCAAAACAACAAAATAGAGGCCATGTTCTCAGACTTTTATATTCATTTTTAGACAACACAATACCAGTGTTTTATCCTCGAAAGTGTTAAGAAAACAGTATTTGGTGAAATAACACTAATCACAACATATGGAAACATTTATAATGACTAATTGTCATTTCCTGAATATCTGTCTGTCTTTCTCTCTCATACTTATACACATACATTAACTTTGGGTTTTGGGTTGAATATTTGAATTTGATAAATGCTAAATGAGATTATTTACTTGTCTTCCCATCATGCTGTAGAAATGATAAATATGATTAAATGTTAATAAACAATATGACAATGTTGCAATCGCAAAAAGCTGAATTCAAAGCTGAATAACGCATGTATGCATTTGTCAGATGCTTTTATTCAAAGTGACTTGCATTGCATTGAAGGTTTGATCAGTTCATGCATTCTGTAAGAATCGAACCCATGACCCTGGTCTCACGAGGACATGCTCTACAGGAATAACACAGTTTATGAGATTAAAACTACAGCTACTGTTCATTTTATATTCATGCATAGTTTTTGTAACACTTTTGAAAGTGGCTGTCTTTGACTCTCCTGCTGCTGGTCATGAGTGTGTGTGTGTGTCAGACACTAATTCTCTCTCTCTCTCTGTGTGTGTGTGTCAGGATCTGAAGAAGGTGCTGTCGTTCCCTCCGTATCCGGGAGAGTTCCTGCACCCGGTGGTCTACGCCTGCACAGCGGTCATGCTGCTCTGCCTGTTCGCCTCCATCATCACCTACATAGTGCACCACAGGTAGGGCGCACACATGCATAAACACCACTAACACAGTGTCCTTTCACGAGTTCACACTTACATATAATAATAACGGAGCAAGTTTATGCGTATTTGGCGTGCTGTCCAGGGGGAGGGCTCCGAGCTCGGTAATCATTCCCGAGCCCGGGGTACTCCCCTCGACCGGGGAGAGGGTACGAGCTCGGCATTTAGCCCGGACCCAAAGTGCTCCCCCCTGAGTGCTCCTCCCTGTGCTGGGGTAGGAACCGGCTGTGGTGAGGAGTCGGGGTGGTGGAGGGATGTCGGAAGACGAGAGATAATGACGGTAAGACTGCTTGGTTATTTATAGGGATACTCTCTCGTGCTGATTGGATAGGTGGTGTGATTGCTGATGATGAATTGGCCGTGTTAATTATCTGCGCGTGCTCCTCCCGAAATTTGTTAATAAAACATCACTTAATTCATGACTTGCATTTATCTACAATAATCAAGGCGGGTCAATTTCAGATGGACAAAATCTTCTCATTTAGCCTTTAAATCATCAGATTGACCTCTGACATGTTTATGTTGCTCATTTTTAGTTTGACTAATTTTAGTTGTATAACTAAAAATATTTGTGATTTGTCCTTCTCATTCATTTTTTAAATGTCTATAGATTTTGTATACATTTTTCAGATTTAGTTATTTCAGTACATTGTTAAACTAAATGATAAATGTTTCTTTGGCAATTAGATAAAATAAAAATGACTGGTTTTAATGTATTTTTAATCAAATAAATGCATTAAAACTACTTTTAAAAACATAAAAAATATTACCAACCCCAAACCTTTGAAAAATACTGTATATTAAACATATTGGATTAGTTTGTTTCCATTTGATTTTTAGTCATTTTAATTCTTTTTTATTTATTTATTTATTAGTTTTAATTTTAATTTTATTTCAGTTATAGTTATAGTTCAAGTTGAACTAAATGAAAAGTGTAAATGTAACTAGATTAAATAAAAATGTTTTTACTTTATTTCTAAAATCAAATAAATGCCAAAAAAAATTTTATATAAAAAAATCATATTTTATTTATATTATCCATTTAATTTTACTTTGTTGTAGTATTTTTTGTGTAATTGTTGTCAGTTTAATTATTTTCATTTCTTTAAAATGTCTTTAAAAAAAAAAGGTGTTGTTATTTTAGCACATCAAAAAATAAATGAAAAATATATAAAAGGAAATAAACAAGAAATAAAATAAATAAAAGTGACAATTTTGCCTGGGCTGTTAGTTGAAATAATAATAATAATATAATAATAGGTTTTATTAATAAATAATTATTTAATTAATTCATCTATTTGAAATAATTAATAAATATAGGTTTTGCCTAATTACAGTTGACATTTATTTTTGTGAAGCAAATAAATAATAATGTTTTAAATTGAACTATAATCCTGGTTTACTTGGTGCTATGATGGTTTTGATCATTTTATCCTGCAGTCGTTCACTTATTTTGATTAGTGTGCACTTGTTGGTTTAGAGCAGGTTATTTGTTTGTTTTGCAGTAGTTTGTTGTAAATGCCAGACTCACACACACACACACACACACTTCAGTAGTTCAGCTCTGTCAATCCTCTGTCATGAGACACTCTCACACAAACACTCACACACACACACACACACACACTTCAGTAGTCAATCCTCTGTCATGAGACACTCTCACACACACACTCACACACACACACACACACACACACACACACACTTCAGTAGTCAATCCTCTGTCATGAGACACTCTCTCAAACACACACACACACACACACACACACACACACACACACACACACACTTCAGTAGTTCAGCTCTGTCAATCCTCTGTCATGAGACACTCTCTCAAACACACACACACACACACACACACACTTCAGTAGTCAATCCTCTGTCATGAGACACTCTCTCAAACACACACACACACACACACACACACACACACACACTTCAGTAGTTCAGCTCTGTCAATCCTCTGTCATGAGACACTCTCTCAAACACACACACACACACACACTTCAGTAGTCAATCCTCTGTCATGAGACACTCTCTCAAACACACACACACACACACACACACACACACACACACACACTTCAGTAGTTCAGCTCTGTCAATCCTCTGTCATGAGACACTCTCTCAAACACACACACACACACACACTTCAGTAGTCTATCCTCTGTCATGAGACACTCTCACACACACACACACACACACTTCAGTAGTCAATCCTCTGTCATGAGACACTCTCACACACACACACACACACACACTTCAGTAGTCAATCCTCTGTCATGAGACACACACACACACACACACACACACACACACTTCAGTAGTTCAGCTCTGTCAATCCTCTGTCATGAGACACACACACACACACACACAGTCTGTCAGGCTTCACATGCTGTCACACTTCTGCTCGTCAGCTTCGTCTCAGTTTGCCGTGTGTGTTTCTGCAGACTCAGGCGGCTCTAGAGAGCTGTAGATGTAGATTCCTTCATTCTGATGCTTGAGATGAAATCAGTCCATCTTCAGCTGATGATCAGGGCTTTGGGGAAATCAGACTCCAGCCGCTAGATAACAGCACAGAATCTCAGTCTGAACTCTATCTGTGTCTATCACAGATGAATCTTTATTGAGTTTCTAACAGTACAGTAAACATCTGCAGCTAATGTGTCTCTCAGAGATTTAATCATGATTTTATGGCCCGAGGTTCTCCACAGACGTCTAGGGAGCACTACGGAGTCCAAGTAGGGGTTTTTAGCTGAACATTCAGAGTTCACTCGTTCTTTATTGTCAGTTTTCATTTTAATTTTAGTTTTAATCATTTAATTGTTTCCATTTTAAACAGTTTTTCTTAAAATATCTGTATAGTTTTTTTTATTTATTTTTAGCTTATTTTATTATATCAAGTTTACTAAATGAAAATGAGAAATGTTGCTAAAATGATTTTGTTTTTTTATTTATACTACAAAATAAAAATCTTTTTATGGTTTTAGTTGAACTCAAATTTAAAATTCAGTTTTGTTTAGCTGAAATGAATGAAATTAAATTATATTGTTTTGACATTGGTATACATTTAGTTTTAAACATTGACACTACTGTACAAAATATTTTTAGTTTATCAAAAGTCCCAGTAAAGACATTTATAATGATAAAAATATTTATATTTCAAATAAATTCTGTTCTTTTGAACTTTCTATTCATCTGTGAATCCTGAAAAATAAAATGCATCACAAAAATATTGTGCAGCACAACTGTGTTCAACATTGATAATAATCAGAAATGTTTGTTGATCAGTAAATCAGTATATTAGACTGATTTCTGAAGATCATGTGACACTGAAGACTGGAGTAATGATGCTGAAAATACAGCTGCAGATCACAGAAATAAATTACAGTTTAATATATATTCACATACAAAACAGTTATTTTAAATTCTAATAATATATTGTTATTTTTTTACTGTGCTTTTGATCAAATAAATACAGCCTTGGTGAGCAGAAGAGACTATTTTCTGAAACATTTAAAATCTTACCGAACAGTAGTGTCTTAAATATATGATAAGGCCAAAGCACTGAGTGATTGTCTGAGTGAAACGCTCTGCTCTATAAAGGGAAATGTCAGGGTTGTGCGGATCCATCACAGCATGATTGTATTTGGCTGCTGATCCTGCCAACTTTATCAAGAGTGCAAATGGAAATGCTGTGAGACCAATTTAAAGTCCATCAGATCGTTTCCTCCTGCAGCCCGTGAGACGCGCTTGAGTACACACACACACACACACACACACACACACACACACTCTCTCTCTGCTGTATGGAGGGCTGCCAGGTTAAAGCTCCTGACACAGAGACAGCTGATGGTCTTCGTCCAGCCTGAGCAGAGCAGTGATTAATGGGCTCTGAGATGGGTTTCTGCTCCAGAACTTCACCTCGCACACAAACACTGCATTTTAAGGCATCCCGTGTGCTGCCGGATCTGGGTTCATGTAATTTATTGTAATGAGTTTGAATTTAAGCTTCAGGCCATCTGGTTTTACTCGCTGGTATTAAGAGCAAATAGGCAAAAGAAAGCAGGTGATTTCAGGTTGTGAAGTTTGATAGTTTGAGTCAGGTCACAGGGGTTTGTCTAAAAGGTAAATCTTATCTAACAACACCAAAAATGCTGTTGTGCTATTTTATTTAATGTTGTATTTTTATTTAATTTTTTTAGTTATATTTAATTTAAAAATAAAATAAATATATATCGTCTACAATATAAATGAAAATAAAAATATGCATTTTATTTAATGTTATATTTTAATGAATTTTATTTTATTTTCAAATTAAAATAAACACATACTATATATATTGTAATATTTAATATATAAAATAAAAATGTGTTTATTTTATTTACTGCTGTATATTTGTGTTTATTTCATAAAATTAAATTTATAATCTGTTTTATTAATTTCTCTCTCTCTCTCTCTTAAACACACAATATATTGCCAAAAGTATTGGCACCCCTTCTAATGAACATGTTTGACAACATGGGTGACCCAATACTTTTGGCAATATAGTGTATATATAAACATACATATATGGGGACAATTCATTTCCAGCGATATCGTCGACCTGATTGCAATTTTGTTTTTCTTCTTTTTTTCATTTTACACTATTGACACACTATTTCCTTTTTTTTTTTGGATATTGTGCAGTTGCTTTGACACAATTTACATTGTTAAAAGCCCTATATAAATAAAGGTGACTTGACTTGACATTACATATATACAGTAAATTATATATACAAAATTCTTCTAGATTTTTATCTAATTTTACATTTTATTATAATTTAATTTTATATTTTGTTATATTAATTTTATTCTTAAAATATAAAAATGTTATTGATATATTTAATTTATTGTTATAGTTTTATTTTGCATTTTATTATATATTTTTATGTCAACAAAGTAAACCTATAGTACTATTAAATACAATTGTTTTATTTAATGTATTTATTATATATTTAAAAAATAAAATTACATAAATATTTTATGATGTATTTAATATGGTTTTATATTTGATAAAATATTAAATACAAAATATTTAGTGTTTAATTTAATATTATTTTATTTTAAAGAAAATAAAATATAATTAATATTATAATATGAAATATAGTTATTTGAAAACTATACTTTTTGATAATATGACTCTTATGATGTGATGTGTCTGTCCTGTTTCTGCTCTGTTGTGCTGTGTTATGATGACCTGTCCTGTCCTTCTCTCTCATGGACTCAGAGGCACATTTAGGGATTTAACCCGCTTCACACATGTTGACCGTATGTTGTGCGTGTCTGTTTTTTCCAGCACAATCCGGATCAGTCGGAAAGGATGGCACATGCTTCTCAACTTCTGCTTCCACACGGCCCTGACATTCGCCGTGTTCGCCGGAGGCATCAACCGAATCAAATACCCCATCATCTGCCAGGCCGTGAGTCTTGCATCTGTGCTCGCTTTATCTCTGCCTCTCACATTCTGCCTTTCAATGCATTAAATCGATTATTCATTTGTGTCAGCATTATAATTCAGTGTGTGCATGTGCATGTTTTTCTGATTGCCTCATGCATGCGGTCTCTGACCTTAATGAAAATGCTGTGTAGACTTGAATGAATCCATACAGAGCTTCATATATTTGCACTTAAGATGCTGTCATGCCTTCAGGGGTGTGTTCTGGGTTTGTTTATCACTGTAATGTCCTTTATTTGGCTCTGAATCCTGCAGAATTCACATGCATCTCTTTGGATTTTTAACCACATTCAGCTCAAGTGAATAAATGAGAGCCAAAGAAATTATAATAGTATTATTGAATTGAATAGTAGTATTGTAAATTACGCTTATTTGAATTTGATTACTTTCTAATTCTATTCCTTAATTAGAATTGTTATCCTTTTTGCTACCTCAATGCATATTTGAATCAAATTCAGTAATGTATTAGACAAAACCCTGAGTTATGCATATGTATATGGCAACATTAACCATTCTATAACATTATATAACCTTTGGAGAGAAATTATAGAAATTAATACTTTTATTTAGGCAGGATGCTTTAAATTGACCAAAAGTGACGATAAAGATATTTATAATGTTACAAAAGATTTCTATTTCAGATAAATGCTGTTCTTTTGAACTTTCTATTCATCAAAGAAACCTGAAACAATTCTACTCTAATTCTACTAGTTTTCAACATAATTCAGCTTTGAAATCACAGGAATAAATTACATTTTAAAATATATTCAAATAGAAAACAGCTATTTTAAATTGTACAAATTTCTAAATTTGACTATTTTTGCTGTACTTTGGATCAAATAAATGTAGTCTTGGTGAACAGAAGAGACTTCTTTAAAAAACATTAAAAATCTTACTGTTTAAAACATTACAGTAAATCAGTATATTATACTGATTTCTGAAGATCATGTGACACTGAAGACTGGAGTAATGATGCTGAAAATACAGCTGCAGATCACAGAAATAAATTACAGTTTAATATATATTCACATAGAAAACAGTTATTTTAAACAGTAAAAATATTTCACGATATTACTGTTTTTGCTGTATTTAGGATCAAATAAATGCAGGCTTGGTGAGCAGAAGAGAATTCTTTAGAAAACATTAAAAATCTTACCGTTCAAAAACTTTTGACTGGTAGTGTAGGCTGATTATTCTTATAGATTTAAACAAATGTGCTTCAGCCTGTATAAATAATATGAAAAGTGCTCGTTCTCTGCCAGCAGGAGGTGCGTTTAGAGCGGCAGGACTAGTGGTTTCTCCAGGAATGGCTGTAGTCAAAGCAGCTCCGCACATGAACGCTACTTTATCAGATAAAATTAAAACTCCATCGAAACTTTTCTGAAGACAGTCGGTTCCCTTCAGAGACACATTTATATAAAACACCCGCGCCACATTTTGATTTTGAAATGTGCAGTGCTCATGTTTATTCAACGAACTCAGCCGCCACAAATAAATCAATGTATGTGAAACACTGGGAATGAATATCGAAATATCAGAAATGCATTTTAGACAGCACTATATATGTGAAATGACACTGTGCCAGTAGGTCTTAATGAGTGAGTCAATGAATTATTCATTCTACTGATTTGCTCAAATGGCTGATTCATTCACAAATAAATGGAGAGACTGTGTTTTAGAATGAGTCACTGAATCATTGACTCAGTTTGTTCAAGAACATGGATTCATTCAATGAGTGTGTCGCTCATTTGCACAATTGTGCAAAATTTAACAATATTGTGTCTAAACTATAACACAAGATTAACTTCTTGTTTATTGAACTGCTGTATAAAATTGCTGTTATTTGGGAAAAACAGCACTTTTGCTTGTGTGATATATTTAAACTATATAATATAGTTTAGATATAAGACAAAACCCCATACAAGGGCATTTTTGGACATATTTGTGGACGTATTCTAACAGTAAGTCATCCTGCATCATATTATTAGTTCAAAAATCACTTTTTTGCAGATATGTGGAGTAGGGGTTTTTTAAAGAATAATTGTCCCGTTGCTCCTCAAGGTCATCGCAGCTCAGGACACAAACGCTGATCTCCATGCAATCGCTCACGTTGTGCTGGTTTGAACATGTTGTTAAGCTCTGGGTTCGTCAGTGGGCTCAAGGTCGTTCTCAGATTTATATGTATTCGTCTTCAAGCGTTTGATCTCAGAGGTCTGGCTTTGATTGGCCTCAGCCGAGTGATGGATGGCGCAGGAAAGTGTAATCGGTGTAATGGGAATCCGCCGTCACTCATTCTCTCTTGATAATATGGATCCGAGTTATTGTTCTCTCTCTCCTGAGTGTTTGTGAAACATATATGTTGTGTTCACAGCCCCAGACAAACGCAGAGAGAGTCTGATTATTCTATACGCTGTCTCTGCAAACACAGCGACTCGTAAGTGGATGAGAGAAATTATATTTAGCTGGGATATTTAGATCAGTATCTGCTCTACTGTTATAAAGATATAATTGATTTACATTACAAGCAGCAGAATTTCATCATTAGTATAACAGGATCTGCAGCAAATTCATATTTTTGCTCAGTTTGAGTCTTTGAATAAAACTGAGCTGTTTTATCCTCCATGTTCTCACTATATCAGACTATATGAGCCATAAAAGCCTGATGCATCAAATATGTGACCCTGAACCACAAAGCAGTCATGAGTAACAGGTATATCTGTAGCAATAGACAACAATACATTGTATGGGTCAAAATGATACATTTCTCTTTTATGACAAAAATCATTAGGATATTAAGATCACGTTCCATGAAGATATTTGGTAAATTTCCTACCATAAATATATCAAACCATTTTTATTAGTAATATGCATTGCAAACAACTTCGTTTCACTTTCTTTAAGGTCGATTTTCTCAATATTTAGATTTTTTTGCACCCTCAGATTCCAGATTTTCAAATAGTTGTATCTCAGACAAATATTGTCCTATCATAACAAACCATACATTAATGGAAAGATTATTTATCTTTAGACTGGTTTTGTTGTCCAGGGTCACATATGATACTCGAAAAAACACACACATGACCATTTGGGATTATTGACATAATCAGTTGTTAACTGCACATACTTGGACAAGAAGTGGCACATACATGTATTCAATAATGCACAATTTTCTGTTTACAAACTTTTTTTTTATTTTTTACAATTGAGATGCATATTGGGTAAAATAAGTGTTCATTTAATTTCAGAAACTTGTCACATTTTTCATTAGCTCCATCAGGCTCGACATCAGTAATATTTAGTCACGTTTGCTTACATGATGCTTCATGTCATTCTTGCTGATATCTTTCACGTGTTTGATTTGTTAGATGACAATCAAAGGCAAAATGATCACAGAACAATGCTGTTAAATAGGCAGTTGTGTTTTTATTAGCTAAGTTGTATTATATAAGTGTGTTATATATGCACTACTGTTCAAAGGTTTGCATTTCAATGTTTTAAAAGAAGTCTCTTCTGCTTAGCGAGGTTGTATTTATTTGATCTAAAATACAGTAAAAAATTGAAATATTTTTACAAAATAAAACTGTGAATGTGTTAAACTGTAATGTATTTCTGTGATCTGCAGCTGTATTTTCAGCATCATTACTCCAGTCTTCAGTGTCACATGATCTTCAGAAATCATAATAATATACTGATTTACTGCTCAACAAACATTTCTGATTATTATCAATGTTGAACACAGTTGTGCTGCACAATTTTTTTGTGGAAACTGTGATGCATTTTATTTTTCAGGATTCACAGATGAATAGAAAGCTCAAAAGAACAGCATTTATTTGAAATCAATTTGTACTCTCTTGATAAATCTTACTGACTCTAAACTTTTTACCACGGTATTTACATGGTCAAAGATGCTGCTGAAACAGTACTTTCTGTCAGTGTTTGATCTGGATTTGTATCCGTGTGTGTTGCGCTTTAACCTCTGAACTGTGTGTTTTGTTTGTGTTTCAGGTCGGTATTGTCTTGCATTACTCGTCTCTGTCCACGATGCTCTGGTTGGGCGTCACGGCACGAAACATCTACAAACAGGTGACCAAAAAACCACAGCAGCCACAGGACGGAGACCACGCACCGCCTCACCCCGCCAGATCACCCATGCTGAGGTACGACCCGTCCAGCTTTACTCCAGATTTATGACACTTACAGAGTTGCTTTGAAGGAATTAGCCTCTCGGCGCTTGATGTTAGACTGAAGGGCAAACAGTCTGTCCATGAAGCTCTTACAGTGGCTACATTTACATGCAACCAAATAATCTGTTTGTAATCGGACTGAAAAGCCTTTATGTAAATGCCTTAATCAATCCGATTGAGCTCAATCCAAACAAACATTTGACCGGATTGAAAGGAGTGGTTTATTCCTTTTCTAATGCAATTGAGAGCGCATGTAATTGGATTGAAAACCAAAACTGAAGTGACTGCACAGCAGTTTATATGTAATCGTGATTAATCGCATCCAAAATAAAAGTTTTAGTTTATATGTGTGTGTTCTGTGTATATTTATTATGTATATATAGATACACTCACATACAGCATATATTTTGGAAATATTTACATGCACATACATTTATATTCTTATTTATTATAAATATTTATATAAATATATTTAATATATAAACATAACATAGTTTTCTCAAATATATACATGCATGTGTTTGTATTTATATAAACATAATAAATATACACAGTACATACACATATATTATGCAAACAAAAACTTTTATTTTGGATGCGATTAATCGTTTGACAGCACTAGTAATATTTATCCAGAAATGCATAAATATTAATTCTGCTGTTTAAAACAAATAAAGAAACCGTGTAGTATGGTTATTATGTGCAAACAGCAGGAAACTCTATGTTTGTGCAGTGTGCACGTCAAAAACATAATCAATTCTAATTTGAAGCTTATAAATGCGCACATCAACCCGATCACGTTATTTAGCGTTCATGGGAAAACACTACATTCAGATTCATAAATCGGAATGAATTCAGTCCGACTGAAACTAAAATTGTGCATGTGTGAAGATCCCTCTGGTAAACATGAGACAGCTGCATAACCTTCATGTTAACCTTCTGTCAGTGTCCAGCTAATAAGCCCAATCACTGTGTGTTCAGCTGAGACGGAGCATGTGAATTAAGCTCCCGCAGAGCGAGTACGAGTACGATCACAGAACAGCCTGTACCTAAATCAATGCGTGCTCAATACGGTCTTCACCCTTGCTCTGGGCGTGTGGAAGGTACCGGTTATACCGCGCTAAATCTGTCAATGACTAGTTTTATAGAAAGCACAGATTCCATGTTTTATAGTTAGTTGTTGGGTTTAGTTTGCAGTTGTTGATCTCACAGCATTGTACATAATTAACCATTTAGAGGAATATATACTCTGAACTATCTGTCTTATAATAGTTCTAATTTTATTTATTTGTTTTATTAGTTTTGTTGTTTTTCATTTTTATTAGTTTTTTTTGTTGATGTAGTTGTTTTTATTAATATTTTAAAGATGTTTTATTAATTTTCATTTCAGTTATTTTAGTAAGTTTGAATTGATTTGACAACTAGCTTAAATAAGTTTTAAATGTTAAGTTGTTAACTTACAATTATAGCTTTTAAACTATTTTATATTTCTTAATATACTATTTGAAAGTTTATTTTTAGTATTATTTAATATAAAATTTTTATTAGTTAGCTTTATTGTTATTATTTTTAAATGCCTATATAGTTTTTATTAATTATTTTTGTTTCAGTTATTTTAGTACAAGTTTTTTAAAGTTTTTTTTTTAATTTTTGATATTTATATATTATATTTCATTTAATGTGACATCTATTTTAATATGTGTATGTTTTTGTGTGTGTGTGTGTGTGTGTGTGTGCATGTCTGTGTGCGTGTGTTTGTCTGTGTGTGTGTGTGTGTGTGTGTGCGTGTCTGTGTGCGTGTGTTTGTCTGTGTGTGTGTGTGTGTGTGTGTGTGTGTGCATAAACACACTACATCTTCAAAATAAGGGTAAGATGTTTAGGGTGTTATATGTATATTATACAATTATTTTATAAAATATATACATATTTGTGTGTGTGCATACACACACAGGACGTTTCGCCATACTATAGCGTAGTGAAGGCAGAACTAACATGTTCCTCTGTTTTTTTAATGTTTTCTGAGTGTAACGCAGCTTGTCTGCTTGTTCGTGGTTTTTAATCTGGGATTTTTAGTAGTTCTGAGTGGAGTGTTTGGGTTTGATTGTGCTGAAAGTAGGTCACATGAAAGCCGGGCGCAGACATTGTGTTCTCTGTCAGAAACGCTGTGGCCTGTAAGACGTGAGTCAGATGCTGAGAGTGAGATTTTTAACCAATCTTCAGTCCTCTGACGTGAGGAGAACATGGAGAAACTCCATTTACACCCCAATTCACCCTCCAAACTAATTAGGTTTTTAATCAAAAATGTTCATGTGCATTGCACACTAGTATTCCGTGCTTGTAGAAGAAGTGCATACTGCAGACAGTAGTGTATTAAATAAGAGTATGCTATTCTGAACACAGAGCCCTGAAATGGATCAATAGCTCAGTAATGTTGTTTCTCGTCTGTGATGTGCACTTTCACCGCTTTGATTGAAACGTGTTTCTTTCCAGAGCGATTCTGCTGTTTGACTGCAAGCGGCGTGATTGTTTTTCATTTATCTGTCTTCAGAATAATTCTCTCTCGCTTCGAGCCTCCTGCGGTTTGTTTTATTTCTTGATTGTTGGTTGGATCAGCACATCTATATTACGCTCTCATCTCTCTCTCGCTCTCTCAGACGCAGACAGTTTTCTTATTGCATTTGTGTTTTTAGTCCAGTGTAACTTCATGTTGCAGCCTCATTTAAAGGCTTATGGAACATCGTTTAATTTACAATTACTTGATGTTTATTACATCCTAGTCACATCAGGTTTGTGTTTTAAGGCAAGACACTACAGGTGAGTAGGATTTAAAAAATGTGTATATTATACTGAAATGTTATGCTTAAATAAGCACTCATTTGCATAAACTTCCAGAACAGAAATCTGAACATTCAGGTTAAAATGTTGTTTTTTGTTGCCATATTAGATTTAAAGGTTTTTACAGAAGGGATTTTCTCTTTTTATCGCTTCATTAATCAGAAAATACTGTCAACGTACAGAAAACACATTTTGTACATGTTTTTAGGAATAAAATGTTGTACAAAATCAGAATGTTATATGAACAAAACTCTCTTTAAAAACTTTCAGAATAAAGACAGGAATAAAACTAAGTTTTGGTGTATGTAGGAGCTGTTGAAATGGAAAAAAACTCTTTAAAGATATGTTCTGTAGCTGAAATCTACAGACAAAATATATAAGTGCAATAAAATAAACTTAAAAGTGTCATTTGGTTGGGTTCTTTCCACTAGTCTGAATGAATACAAGTTAAAATGTATTAATGCATGAAAAAACAACAATGCTTTTGCCTATAGTATCTTGCCTTTATTTTAAATACTTCAAAATACAAGCTTTTTAAATGCACCAAAAACAAAACAGCAGAAATCATATATTGTGTGTCAAGGCTACCTGTTGATTTTGTTCTGCTATTATAGTCACTTTTTTCAGCCCATTACTCCTCAGATCCTGTGGAAACACTGCAGGTGTAATGAAGGTCGCAGACGCAGCGGGGCGTCTGAGCTGAGAGTCACGGCGCACCAATCGTTTCTCCTTCATTTTGTTTCAACATCACCTAAAGTGCTGATATCTGATTGCATGAGTCGTTTGCGCTGTAATAAGTCCATCTGTATGGAACAGGTTGACCCATTCATGCCAATTTGTGTGACCGGTTGTGATCATGATCCTGAGCTCATTCCTCTTCTTACGTGATTGTTTTTGTCTTATTGTTTTCATCCACACGTTATGATCCCAGTGAGAAGCATTGCTTGTATTATTGTGAAAGTGCTTTTATAAATGAATGTTTATGATTTCAGCTGTAAAGTTTCTCATGTTTTAGTGGCTGAACGTCTGTTGGATGATTAAGCAGCATTCATTAGTCTTAATGTTAATTTCAACATTTACTAATACATCAAAAGTTATATCTGTTAATATTTTTAATGGATCCGAGCTGACATGAACTGACAATGAACAGCTGTATTTTTATTAACTACACTCTTAAAAATAAAGGTGCTTAAAAGGTTCTTCACAGCGATGCCATAGAAGAAGCATTCAGTCAAAGATTCTTTACAGAACCATCTCTTTCTTAGCTTTTTATAAACTAAAGAACCTTCTTTCGCCACTTTTAGCTTTTGTGAAACTGAATGTTAAAGGTTCTTTATGGCATCGTGAAGCACCTTTATTTTCAAGAGTGTAATGTTAAGATTAAATGATGCAACAAATGGATTTCTCATTGTTAGTCAATATCAGTTAATGAAGTAACCATCATAACCAATAGGACCTTATTTTAAAGTGTTCCCAAAATGACCAAATTTGCATAGCATGTGGTTTTATCACTCTAGTCTCATTTGAACACAAGTCATAAAGTCATAGATATAGACATTTCTATTTCAAATAAATGCTGTTCATCTGTCAATCCTAAAAGATAAAATATGACGTTTTCTGCAAAAATATTGTGCAGCACAACTGTTTCCAACATTGATAATCAGAAATGATCATAAATCAGTATATTAGAATGATTTCTGAAGATCATGTGACACTGAAGACTGCAGTAATGATGCTGAAAATACAGCTGCGCATCACAGAAATAAATTAGTTTACTATGCTCACATATAAAACAGCTATTATAAATTGCAATAATATTTCACAATTTTTACTGTTTTTGATCAGCCTGGGTGAGATTTGTTTTCAGTTTTCTAAACAGCTGCATTCTGTATCACACCACAGACAGCTTTTTCGTCAAACGTTGGATAATTTGATGAATTATGCAGTGTGTTTGGACTAACCCGTGCATCTGCGCTTCCCCAAACACGAGCGCCGCAGAGACGCACCGGGATCCTATTGAGATGTCATAACACTGCCTGAAATTACACTCGTTTGCTTGTATGTTATTCTGGAGAGCATGCATGTCGTTCACTCCCCTCGGACCGTGTGTGTGTTGTTTCTGAAAGTAGATAATGTGCTGACGCTGGTGTATCTTCGCTTGCTGTGCCGATCTCATGTGATTGACTATAATGTCATCTGTCACAGGAGCCAGTGGAGGGAAATCAATTTCACGCGCGCACACACACACACACACACACACACTGAATCACATCAGCTCTGCATCCTATCAGCGTGACCTTCCACCAGGTCATAGTCTTCCTCCATTTCTCAATGTCTTCAGCTGATTCATGAAGATGTGATTGTAAAGCTGAGCGTGAAGAGAGGCATTCTGGGTCCTCATTCGCTTTCATTACATGAATAAGAGCTGTGGCTTTATCGCTCAGTATCTTCACATCAAAATCAAGAAAGAAAGCCATACAGGTTTGAAGCGACATAAGTAAATAATTACATAGCACAAAAAACAAAAAGTGGGTATTCTCTTCATTTAAAAAAATAATAATTTGAAGATATTTGATATTCGTGTATTTGTAATTTTAACCAAACTGTAGTTAAGTACAGTCAAAATGTTTAATGCAAGTAATAAAATACAGTAGAAACTTAGATGAAAAATAATCAAAGACTATCTTTTTCACACTGTTTACTTGTTGTTGCATACATTTGTTGCATCAATACCCACTTTTACTTAAATGCATGGAAGAGCATATTTAATATGAATTAATATTACTATTATTATTATAGTTTTATTAATATTTCGAATTAGATTTGGTATTGATTACAGGTTTCACTTTAATTTTAGTTTATTTCTAAATAGTCTATTTGCATTTTAGTTTGTTTAATTTCAATGCAAATAGTAAAATACAGTAACAATCTGAATAATCAAAAGCATGTTTATCAGTTTTTCCTTAAATAAACCAATATGTTTTTTTTATTAATATTTTGAAATATATTTTGTTTTTATATTTCAGGTTTAATTTTTAAACAAAAGTATTTTATGAAGACAATAAAAGTGTTTTAGTTTAATTTCAGTTGGTATTTTAGTACTTGAACTTAAACCTATTTAGCAGAGGCAACGATTTTTTACATGTTTATAACAATTATAAACATGTTTATATCTAAATAACATCTGGTTTAATGTCACAGAAAGCATTTAAAGCAAACTCTAGCATTTCTGGAGTGATAACGTTTTCTCATCTTTTTCTCATCTTGTCTGTCTTCTGCATTTGCTTTGGGCTTCCACATCGCTCTGATCTGATTTCTGTAGAAACTTTGTGTTTAATGCTTCTTTCAAACAGTCCTGACAGGTCAAATAAATCCCTCAGAAACACTCTCTCACTGTTACTTCGGTGTTTGATGAAACCCGACGCTGTATTTTTAGCATCATCATGTTGAAACCGCATGAAGCAGGAGAGAATGTGATCATGTTTTGTGTCTGCAGGTTTTATTTAGTGAGCGCAGGAGTTCCCGTCATCATCTGCGGCATCACAGCAGCCATCAACATCGAGAACTACGGCAGCGGAGAGCAGACGCCGTTGTGAGTAGCAGCTAAATCAGTCCGATGTGTTCTTAGACAAGTTTCTTTGACACTCTTTCATATATATATATATATATATATGAGTCACTCAAAGTATCATACTACATATTAAATATGGCCAAAGTGCTCAAATGAATTGAATGAGGCATGCATGCAGATCTGTAACCATTTTCAGTCACTGTGACTGATTCTTAAACTTTTATTATGTAATATTTGGTTGCATTCTTGCATGCATAAAAGGGTCCAAAAGTCTGAGAGCTCTAGTGAAGATTTTTGTTTTACTACTATATAGTTTAAGTACTATTATTTTTATATTTTCAATTTTAGTTTAAGTAATTTTGCTATGTGCTTTTGTCATTTTTATTAGGTTTTTTAAATATTTCTCTATATCTTTATTTTTATTTCAGATTTAGTCATTTTAATACTTCAACTTTAATACTAAAACTTATTTCAGTTAGTCGTAAAGTCAACATTTCTTTTTCATTAGGGTTAAGTTTTTTGTTTTTCATCTAATATTTTAATTTATTATTATTTAAAAAATTTCTTTCCAGCTTCAATTCAATTACGGAAAACATTTTTTAAGTTTTAGTTAAAAACAACAACACTGAAGACACTTCTATTTTGCCTTTTAATTAATTTAATTGATCTGTATATTTATCAATGTTGCAAAATTAATTTAATCTATAAAACAGCTTTTTAAAAGACAGTAGTGGCATTATTCATCAGTTCAGTTCAAGTTTTGTTCTCATCCGATCTAAAATCTGAATGTTGAGTAACCAGAATATGATCCTTGATGAAACTGTGTTTGCAGCTGTTAGTTTGTATTAATATTTTGAATTCGATTTTATATTGATTTCAGGTTTCATTTTAATTTTAGTTTAGTTTTGTTTTTGTCATTTTTATTAGTTTTTTATATATATACAGTCAGGTCCATAAATATTGGGACATCGACACAATTCTAACATTTTTCTAACATCTATACACCACCACAATGGATTGCAAATGAAACGAACAAGATGTGCTTTAACTGCAGACTGTCAGCTTTAATTTGAGGGTATTTACATCCAAATCAGGTGAACGGTGTAGGAATTACAACAGTTTGCATATGTGCCTCCCACTTGTTAAGGGACCAAAAGTAATTTAAAGCAAACTCTAGCATTTCTGGAGTGATATCATACAAGTTTTCTCATCTTTTTCTCATTTTGTCTTTCTTGCTTTGGGTTTTACACATCGCTCTGGTCTGATTTCTGTAGAAACTGATTTTCCTTTTTGTTTAATGATCTTTAATAAAATAGCATGCATGCAAACATGTTCAGTAATGTTTATCTCCTGTGTTTGCAGCTGTTGGATGGCGTGGGAGCCGAGTCTGGGCGCCTTCTACGGTCCTGTGGCCTTCATCGTCCTAGTGATCTGCGTCTACTTCCTGTGCACCTTCATCCAGCTGCGCAAACACCCCGAGAGAAAATACGAGCTGAAGGCGGTGAGCGAGGAACAGCAGCGGCTTTCCGATGTCCACCAGGGGGAGCCAGCGAGCGGCCAGTGTCACGGCGGCTGCCCGGGTCTCATCAACCCGTCCATGCTGGCCAACGAACACTCGTTTAAAGCCCAGCTGCGGACGGCGGCGTTCACACTGTTTTTATTCGCAGCCACGTGGACGTTCGGCGCGCTTGCCGTTTCACAAGGCCACTTTCTGGATATGATCTTCAGCTGCTTATACGGGGCGTTTTCCGTCACGCTCGGGTTGTTCGTTTTGATTCACCATTGCGCAAAACGCGATGATGTCTGGCACTGCTGGTGCGCATGCTGTCCCGGGCGGCGCCCCTCCAACACATGCCATGCCCACATCCACGGCCACGCCCCCGGACACGCCCACAAACTCAACATAAATGGTGACGCCCACTCCCATTGCCATCTAGACGCCGGGAAACCCGTTCACTGCGCATGTCGCGCTGCCGCGCAAAATCACGTGACCTGCCTGACGCCGGTTTCGCCGTGTTGCGCCGCGCTGCATACGCAACAGGTCTTAGAAGATGAAACTAGCGCGCATGTGCTTCTCCACGCCGACCATGACGGTTACCGTCCTGCTGTGCGATTGCATCGCTGCTCCAAATCCCCCGTCAGGACTAAAACGAGACGCCAACGTGAACTAGCGTTCCGCATTCCCTCCGGCGCGGACGGCACTAGCGCGCACAGCTCACGCGCTAACAGCCCACATGCCCACATTTGCCACTTGGCTCACGAAATTTGCCCTCATGAGGCGCTCGCGCTCTGCCACCATCATCACGTGTGCTGCGCGAAAGACGAGCTCCTCGACGCGGGCGAGAGCTTTCTGTGCGGGAAACTCGCGGAGGACGATTTGCATCACGCGCATATAGAGCTGCACGCCCGCAGACAGTCGCTGGCCAATCAGAACGGAATCCTGAAGGGAAACGCGCTGTATCCGTCTGACAGCACGGGGAATATACGCACGGGACCCTGGAGAAACGAAACTACTGTGTAGTTCGACCGAACTCCAACACTAGGATTTAAGAAAGGAACTTTTTTTAGTATCATCACAAGCTCTTTCCTGCATCATTCATCGTACAGAAGGATTGCAGCGATTCTGAGGATCGTACAAATGCCAGAACGAAAAAAACCCGGGGCCTCATTTATAATACACAAATATATCTTTATATAGAAGATGTACAGCCATCATCATCAATGGGCAAGGAAATTCAATAACATCTTGGGTGTTTTGTTTTGTTATTTTGGGCATTTTGCTTTATTTTTTGTTTTTGTTTTAGGGAAATAATGAATTAATTTCAGTGACATAACTATTGTATAAACATAAAGCAGTGAAAATGTTGCAGAAAACATGCCGTTATAATAAAAAATATGGTTACACTTTATTTCGACATTCTACTAACTACAAAGTAACTTTGCAACTACATGTCAACTAATTCTCGTTAATTTGCAACTACTAACTAACTAAGAGTCTACTAACTCTCAGTAGGGTAGGTTTAGGGTTAGTATAAGTTGATGTATACTTGCACAGTTTCTTATCATCAGTATGTTGTTGTGGACCCATCAAAATAAAGTGTTAGCAGATATTAATCAGACAGTCTACTAATACTCTAACGACTGCTTGTTGAAATTTAGTTGCAAAGTTACTTACTGTTAGTAGAATGTCTAAAGTAGACTATCAAAATAAAGTGTTAACAAAAATACTTTTATTTATAATAATATGTGTATATAAACAAACTATATATAATATTTTAACATGTATACATAAGTGTGTGTGTATATATATTTATGTATATGTATAGGTGTGTGTATATGAATGAGTTCATTTGCAAAAACTTTAATTTTTTTCAGAAATCATGTTTTTTTTATTGTGCATTAATATCAATCAAACTGCAGTTGGGTTGTTTTGATTTAAGTAATAATAACTAAACAAATACAGGCAATTTACAAAATTAAAGTTCATTGAAAGTATGTTTTTTTTACATATTAAAAGTTATATAGCAATGATAACTCCACATTTCATATTTTAGAGTTAATGAAACACTGGTTTAATCTTTGTAATCTCCTCAGATGACGATGTAGATGCCTGACAAACGTTGTTGTGATCATAGATTTATGGATGTGATTACACACGATACACAGAGCTTTTCCCTCACCATTGTAATGCGCTGCTTTTGCAAGGATCCATGAAAACGTTTCAGCTTTTATTTTCCTTTTACACCCTGAAGAAAATATCACAGGTTCATCAAGTTATTATCCATCCTCGATCACTTGTAGTCAGCTTTGACGAAACTCCTCTCAGCTAGCACGTCTTTTCAAAGTGAAAGCAGCCTTGTCACCTGACCTGAATACGGCGCGCTGATTTGCTAAAATGGATTTATCGGCTTCTGTTCAAAAACAACAAGGGTGCTTGTCAGCTTCTGCAGTAAAACAGGAACTCACGATGGCTTTCAAAGTAGACAATACAAGCTTTTTTGACAAAATGTGTTTAGGGTTCAGATCGCACTATATGTGGAGAATCTTTTTTTTTTTAAGTGGCGTATATCGGTTTTTGCAAATGAACTCTTCATATGTATGTGTGTGTGTATATATACACACACACACACACTGTATTAATGATTTTGTGGGGGGGGGGATATAATATAAATATCTGGAATAATTCAGGATTATTTCATTTCAATTACATTATCATTTGTGCATATAATAATATAAATGCATAAAGTTAACACTAATTTTTTATAATTAGTGTTAGTATATTTTATATACTAACATAGTTTGTTCAAATTCTCTTCAGATGGTGTACACATTTTCACATCGGCTTCTATTTTTATTTTTTTTGACATAGTATGGAATCCATGAAGTTTTAGATCAGATGTGTGTTTGATTAATGAGGCCTCTGGTTCGAGTCGAAGCACATGTTGATTGGCTGCGTTCACACTGAACTTCAATCCGGAGTCACTCCTCTTACGGGAGTTTAATGTGGTTCTTATGATATGACCAATAATGAACCGAACCGGTTGTCACTGCAGTGTTTACGTGGCCATTGCATTCATACATTTACCAGCTACAGGTACATTTATCACTCCAGGTTACAGACATTACCATAGTGAGTGTGTGTTACTCTGCAGGAGAACATCATGTGATTGAGTGTATGCAAACGCAGTTTAAGTATTTCAAGGATTTTGCCATATATTTATTTTCATAGACGTATTTGAGAGTCCCACAAATGTCCCAATCATTTCTACAGTAAAAAACTTTCAAATACATGAAAATTCACCAGCAGTTTTAAACCATCCATACTCCATCAGCTCCTTATGCTTAATATATACTGTGAATATCAACTAGCAAAAACTTAGTAATACACAAAAAAAGGCCTGCTTCTGTCAAACTTCTGCTGTTGAAATGTGCGATGTAAACAGACAAAGAAGCTCCATTTCAAACCCTAGTGAGCTGCTTATCTAGACAGCATTCAGAAGAGTAGGCTACATATTCATGCTGCATTACTGTAAGGAAGCATTAGAGAGAAGGAAATCCCAGAATGCATTGCTGCAAACAATCCAAAATGCATCTAAAATGAGCACTATTTTGTGAAAAAATTTAAGATTTAGATATTATAATTGCATATAAAATTTCCATGCATTTGACCGTTTTAACATAAAAAATGTGATGTGATACATATTTGTCAATCATACATAAATGAAACGGGTCAGATTTCTGTAATAGTATGAATAAACTGAGTATGTTTTAAATACACAATAACCAGATGTATCAATAAATCCAATTTGTTTCAATCTCATACATTTTAACTAATTGAATATTGCTTGTTCCTATGTTCATACTTTTAACTGAATTAAATGAATTGTTTTCACAACGACCATATTTATTTATTATTATAAATGTATTTATTAATATTTAAATAAAAATCAAATAGTTATGGAAAATGGGGGAAAAATTGTCTATTTTAGATTTTTTTATTTGTATTTATTTATTTTGTGCTTAATGGTTATGACAGTAATGAAAGTGCAAAAGATCACAGCAATAGAGCAAAGTGCTTTAAAAAGCTCATTTAAAAAATATAAAATATTATTATTGTTGTTGTTGTTATGGAAATTTTATATACAATTAAAAAATAGGCCTACGTAGTTTTTTCCAAGGTTTCGAGTCGGCAAATGGTAAAGCGGGAAAAAAAAATTATATATATATATATATATGTGTGTGTGTGTGTATGTATATATAAAACATAACAATAATGCCACAATGCAAAACAACACAATCATGTATGGAACTTTTATATGCAATTCCAATGCATAAATGGCCTAAATATGTGTTTAGGTGGTTTGAGGCGGTGAAGCGGCTCACTAGGTTGTGTAACGGAGCGAAAGCGTCTCTCTAGTTGTTCTATTACAGATCTGTGCTGATTCTTTACTGTTTCTATGGTGAATCGCTGTTGTCGTCAAGGAGACGTTGTTTGTGTGAGAACATCTTCACTGCGCTTCTAGAAGGAAACATGACAGTGATTTGATGCTTAACGTCACAAACTGCAGAAGAAAGACTAGGAAAGCACTTCACCAGACTAGTCTAGCTGAAGAAAACGAGCGACTGTGATCATCACGCTTTTCTTCATCTGACATGAAGTTGATGTCTGTGTAGTCGCCTCACGTTCGGAAAGAGTGAATCTCAGAAAATGTGCCAAAAACATATCCCGGTCATATTTCACCCCTGGATCAAAAGAAAAAAGAAATAACATAATGAAAAGCCTGTTTAAGGAATCCTTTAAGATCTATTATTATTATTATTATACTTAATTGTCATGGCAATAATGACACAATGTAGAAGATCACAATCCATAATCAAAAAACAAAATATATATTTTTTTGTTTAAAGAAAATTATATTTTGATATAATATTTTAGGATTTACTATTTGTGTTTTGTGCTAAATTGTCATGACAAAACAATGCATTTTAAGATTTATTATTTTTATTAATTGTCATGACAATAATGACACAATGCAAATGATCAGAATCCAAAATCAGAAGAAAAAATATATATTTTGATTAAAGAAAATTAAACCTTTATTTTTTAATTGCAATTTTTTTTGTATGCTTAATAGACAACAAAAAAGATTTAATATTTATTATTTTTATTTATTATAGTTTTTTTCCTGCTTAATTGTCATGACAATAATGACACAAAGCAAAATATTTTACTTCTTTATGAATTGAATTTCCTATGAAAAGTGTGACCTGGACATGTTTTTTGGGGATTCTCTGTTTTCCATTTAAATTTGCCTTTCAGATTTTCAAACGGAAAAGTTTCCTCTTGAGGAAAAGCAACATGTTCAGCAGCATTTAATGCACCGTTTGACAGAAAAGAGTTTAATTTCACGCCTTCCTGTTTCCTCTGAAGTGCTGCGCTCTGATTGGCTGTCCTGGTTTGGGCCGGGTTCATGCCGCCCATCAGCTCTTTTATTTTCTGTTCCCATGCACCACAGATTGAGATGATGAATAATGAATGATATTTAAATGTGTGGATGAGGGGGAATCTGTCGCTGTTTATTGCTCAGTATCTGAGTTCAGATGTTCTGTTTGTACAGTATGTTTGTTTTAATGCATCTGTCCGTCTGTGTTACGCAGGATTGTGGATTTACACTGTGAGATTTGCTGAAGAGTGAAATAGAAGATGCTGTATGCTGTTATGAGAGACAAACTACAATTATAACTCAATTCTGTTTAACTGTATGTCTGCACTCCTTTTGTTATTAATGCTTCACATGTTTGACTTTTAACACCAAAAGAATCAAATATCCACTTATGGACCTTATCCAGGACCATATTTCATTTGTCGTTGAACTCTTTTTAAGGTTATATGTATTTGCAAAAAATGTCTAATATTTCATCACGTTCGACATTTCTTCATTTTCATATCCTTGAAATTAAACATGGTGTCTATCCAGAATAATGTAAAAATTATGCTCCGTGATGTCAAACTAGAAATATGTGGGCAGAATATAGTTTTATCTGCTTTGAAGCAAGAAAATAATCCATATCGTATAGCAGTGTGATGATAAAGAAAAAGTGTAAGAGCAAAAATTAGAAATAACTACGGTTTTTGAAAGAAGTCTGTTTCTGTTTATTTCACTTTTAAAGCACACATTAATACAACTACTGTTGCCCAAAGTAAAACAAATAAAACCAACACCATACAAAGATAACACCGCTTCAATGACATCTCTCAAGACCCAGTAGAATTACAAGCCTGAGATAATAAACACATTTTAATGTAAATATAGCTGGAGCTGCTCTAACATACAGGAGTAAAGCATTCTCACTGCTCACCAAGGCTGCATGTATTTGATAAACATACTGGAAAATAACAGTTTTCTGTGTGAATATATTGCTAAATGTAATTTATTCCTGTGGTCAAATCTGTATTTCCAGCATCATTACTCCAGTCTTCAGTGTCACATGATCTTTTAGAAGTCATTGTAATATGCTGTGGCTGTTATGCTACAGTTCCAAAGAAATGAATGCATTAAATTGATCAAAGCGACCAGTAAAGACATTTATAATGTTACAAAAGATTTCTATTGCAACTAAATGCTGTTCTTTTGAACTTTCTATTCATCTGTGAATCCTGAAAAATAAAATGCATCACAGTTTCCACAAAAATATTGTGCAGCACAACTGTGTTCAACATTGATAATAATCAGAAATGTTTGTTGAGCAGTAAATCAGTATATTATTATGATTTCTGAAGATCATGTGACACTGAAGACTGGAGTAATGATGCTGAAAATACAGCTGCAGATCACAGAAATAAATTACAGTTTAACACATATTCACATAGAAAACAGCTGTTTTACATTGTAATAATATTTCATAATTTCTTAGTTTTTGAACAAATAAATGCAGCCTTGCTGAGCAGAAGAGATTTCTTTATTCCAGACTTGTGACTGGTAGTTAATACATTTGTATAGTCAAAAAAAATCTTTTTTTTAAAGGGTCAGTTTTCTTTGTCAATTGGGATTTATACATCACCTGAAAGATGAATAAATAATCTTTCCATTGATGTATGGTTTGTTATGATCGGACAATATTTGTCTGAGATACAACTATTGAAAATCTGGAATCTGAGGGAGCAAAAAAATCTAAATATTG
>NC_136746.1:29858785-29863785 GCF_936440315.1 Barbus barbus | reverse complement strand
GTCCGCGGTTTTCCCTCTGAATTGGGATACTTTTATACTTTTTTTTTATTATTATTATTATTCCTTTTAGTTCCATCACATACAAGTACAAGGCAAATATAAGGCAATGTCGAACAGTTTAAAGCATGTAAGACAGAATAACAACAACAAAACATAAAATGAACATAAACACATATTTAAAAAAATCAATAATAATAAAAAAATTAAAAATATCAGGACAAAAAAAGTGCTTTATAAAATTAGGGCAGTCACCTAAATTTGAAAAGCTTTATTATATATAAGTTTCTTATTTTGATATCTCATAGAAAGGGTTTCAAAATATATTTCAAGATCAGTGTCACAAAAGGTAATATATGATGGTTCCTTTTTAATTATTTTTGACTTATGAATATAAAACTAAGATCATTAACAAATTATGTAATTTTGTTTATCAGAAAAATATGGGTTTTGAAAACAAAGTAAAATATCATGAGGTTCTAAATTAAGGGATTTATTTTTTATTATTTTATTATTTTTTTTAATGTCTATTTTAAAGTCAACCCAAAATTATATTGAAAAGAGCAACAGAAAAATAAATGTTCAATATATTCAACTGATATGTTACAAAAGATACATTTATCACACAAACTATGAATATATCTGCTAACAGCTGCATTTACAGGATAATTGCTGTGAAAAATTTTGTTTTATATGGTAATATCAAAATGCTATGTCAAGATATCAGCACAATGAGGTTTAAAACCTTTAGATTTACATGGAGGATTGGATCAAACATTAAAGGAGGTTCTTATAAAACTGTTATTAAAACATTTGTCAAAAAAGGAGAGACCGTTTACAAAAAAGTTGGGGATTTTGTAAGACTGTACATCTGAGAATTTGGTAAAAATTATTATGGCACTGGGAATAGCCTTAATTACTTTGCTAAGGTTTTTTTTTTTCTTCTTTTACAAAAAAAGGGCTACTTTTATACAGCTGCTGTGGATTGTTTCTATCCATGGGTTAAAGCGGGCTAGAAGTGCCTTCGACCGAGGTTTGCTCATCTGCAATACATCTATAGTTTTGTAAGACATCTTGCAGACGTAAATCAGAAAAAGAAATCAAAGCGGCTCCTGTTAATGTAAAAAAAAACATGAAATGAGAGAAGAAAAGATTTACACTGCAGTCTGAAATCTGGACACACATGACTGAGTTTGTTTTTATCTTGAAGGGAACTACAAGACTTCTGAAGTCATTTAATAACTTTGCAACAGAATTGAAGTCATTATTCAAACGACTAATGTCTCCGTAGCTCTCAAATCAAACAGCATCAGGTTTGACATCAATGACATTTGGTCACAAAGACACTTGATATCATTTGTCAAACGTGCACTATATATATATATATATGTATGTATGTATGTATGTATATATAGTTTAGAGCATGCAGCCACAATTATGGGGAAGACTACTGACTTGGCAGTGATCCAGAAGACGATCATTGACACCCCCCACAAGGAGGGTAAGCCACAGAAGGTCATTTCTGAAAGGGCTGGCTGTTCACAGAGTGCTGTATCAAAATATATTCATATAAAGTTGTCTGGTAGGAAAAGGCTCACAAGCAAAAGGGATGACCACAGATTTGGGAAGATTGTCAGGAAAAGCCGATTCAGACACTTGGGAGAGCTTCACAAGGAGTGGACTGAAGCTGGAGTCAGTGCATCAAGAGTCTCCACGCTCACACGTCTTCAGGAAAAACACTTCTGAACCAGAGACAGCATCAGAAGCATCTTACCTGGGCTGTGGAGAAAAAGAACTGGACTGTTGCTCAGTGGTCCAAAGTCCTCTTTTCAGATGAAAGTACATTTTGCATTTCATTTGGAAATCAAGGTCCCAGAGTCTGGAGGAAGAGTGGAGAGGCACAGAATCCATGTTGCTTGAAGTCCAGTGTGAAGTTTCCACAGTCAGAGATGATTTGGGCTGCCATGTCATCTGCTGGTGTTGGTCCACTGTGTTTTCTGAAGTCCACAGTCAACGCAGCCATCTACCAGGAGATTTTAGAGCACTTCATGCTTCCTTCTGCTGACAAGCTTTATGGAGATGCTGATTTCCTTTTCCAGCAGGACTTTAGCACCTGTCCACACTGCCAAAACCACTTCTAACTGGTTTGCTGACCATGATATTACTGTCCTTGACTGACCAGCCAACTCGCCTGAGAGAATATATGGGATATTGTCAAGAGAAAGATACAGTGCATCCGGAAAAGTATTCACAGCGCTTTACTTTTTCCACATTTTGTTATATTACAGCCTTATTCCAAAATGGATTAAATATGATATTGGAAAGGCACACACCTGTCTGTATAAGGTCCCACAGTTAACAGTGCATGTGGGCGGACAGATCTGGGGAAGGGTACAGAAAAATTTCTGCAGCATTGAAGGATCCTTAATGGAATAAGTTTGAAACAACTAAGACTCTTCGTAGAGCTGGCCAAACTGAGCAACTGATGGAGAAGGGCTTTGGTTAGAGTGGTGAAGAAGAAGCTGATGGTCACTCTGGTTGAGCTCCATCATCATATATGGAGATAGGAGAAACCTACAGAAGGACAAACACCACTGCAACACTCCACCCATCTGGGCTTTATGCTTATGGTTTCAATAATAATAAACATACATTTGCATAAAGCATCCATATTTGTCCATGCCCATGTTGATTAGAGTATTAAAAACTTGAAAAGTATTAATTTAAGGTACATTTAGGACAAATAAAAATGTGCGACTAAGTTGCGATTAATTGCGAGTTAACTCATGACAATCATGCGATTTAATCGCGATTAAATATTTTAATTGATTGACAGGCCTAATATACTATCTGAGTGCTTCAGCGATGGGAGACTCATTTTATAACAGCATCATTTCAGTCTCTTCCTCATACAAAGCTATTGAACAACTTCAGAAGTCACAACATTTATTTATAAAACACTTTATACAATACAGATTGTTTCAAAGCAGCTTCACAGAAATAAAACTACATAATCTATCAAAGAAACCTTTAGGATGACCATGTCACTCTTTCAAATTAAAAAACCTTTCACCGATTCTTGAGAAGTGGGACAAAACGGTGCAATATTGAAAAAATTAAACCTTGGACTCTGTTTTTGATCAAAAGTGCTTATTTACCTTGCCATCACTTATTTTGCAATCAAGCAATCGATGTTTTTAACATTTGAAACACATTCTCATGTTAGCAGACAGATTATATTTTCACGTGATCAACAATTCCTCAACGCATATAAAATATCATAATCAATTATTATCAAAATATTAATTTGACGGTGGCGACCAAAACCAGTATTTACAGTCATTTTAACAAATACATTGAATCAATTACTGAATTAAAACAAACCGTATGTTATTGTTTATAAAGCTTCTATTCCAGATTCACATTTAAGTATATTGATATATCATTGGAACACAAATGATTTTATCTATTTTCTCTCATCTCAGAGCAGATGCATCTACCAAAGTGACTTTTAAAAATAGTTAAATGAACAAATCAAACAATTAGTTGTTACCTTTATCCATTTACATTCACTCGAATCTTAATATTCAGATTTAAACATCTTAAATGATCCATAAATGACCAGAACACACAAGATCAGAATACAAACAGTCTGTATTATATATAGATATGTTTTATCCAGTGTTATGTGTTCCCTCAGACGGATGTTCCCTGAATCTTATGTTTCGTTTTCTCTGTTGATGCTAGAAGCCAATAGAACCTGCTTCAGGAAAATAAAATGATCTAAATATTTCAAGTAATTTCCTCAGAAATTGGAAGATAGTGTTGACATATCATGGCTGTGACACAGGAAATATTAACATTAGGATTGAAAATATTCTAAAGCTATAAAACTGACCGGAGTGATGTACTCTGCAGGGGGTCCTTTAGAGTGACAGCTGCCCCTGATATTCCCTGATTTTATTACATTTTAATCAATATCTGACGGTGTTGACAAAAAGTGGGGACACAGCTTTGAAACCTTATGAAATACGTGTCACCTGAAAAACAATCTTGCTTTGATATGAGATATTATTAAATTTAAAAAAGCTCTTTTTCATCATTAAAACATTTTTATTGCATATGAATGATTGAACCCTTCTCTGTGGACACAGTGTATGTAGTGAAAGACAACAAGTGACATAGATTTGATATAATAATGATAAAATTAAATTGATAATTGTGTTAAATACATTCTATTATTAACCCCAACTAACATTTACAATTGAAAATATTTTCATTTTTAAACATAATAGCAGGTACAACTGCTGGACATGTTTTGTCCCATGTCTCCAGAATCAGTGCTTTATTATCATATATATATAAAAAAAAAAAAAATAATCTAAAAACTCTCTAAGGTTTTCTTTGATGAGCTGTTATGAACTCTTCCGGATTTCCCAGTGATGCACTCTCGATTGAACTTTGTTTGAGGAAAATAATTGTTTGATGCAAAATTCAGCAATTGTGAAAAGACTTCAATTTCAGCTCAATTTGAAGACAATAGTGTCATTATTCAGATTAGAGGGCTGCATTGGCATCAACACAGTTCAAAAAATATAGCGCCGGTCTACACTCACCTACAGGATTATTAGGAACACCATACTAATACTGTGTTTGACCCCCTTTCGCCTTCAGAACTGCCTTAATTCTACGTGGCATTGATTCAACAAGGTGCTGAAAGCATTCTTTAGAAATGTTGGCCCATATTGATAGGATAGCATCTTGCAGTTGATGGAGATTTGTGGGATGCACATCCAGGGCACGAAGCTCCCGTTCCACCACATCCCAAAGATGCTCTATTGGGTTGAGATCTGGTGACTGTGGGGGCCATTTTAGTACAGTGAACTCATTGTCATGTTCAAGAAACCAATTTGAAATGATTCGAGCTTTGTGACATGGTGCATTATCCTGCTGGAAGTAGCCATCAGAGGATGGGTACATGGTGGTCATAAAGGGATGGACAT
>NC_136746.1:28921285-29158785 GCF_936440315.1 Barbus barbus | reverse complement strand
GGCCTCACTTGCCTCAGTTAAGGCCAGTGTTCATGACTCCACCATAAGAAAGCTGTCTACCAAACCATGAATTCAGCTGTCTACCAAAAAATCCTGAAGGACAATGTCCAGCCATCTGTTCTTGACCTCAAGCTGAAGCGAACTTGGGTTCTGCAGCAGGACAATGATCCAAAACACACCAGCAAATCCACCTCTGAATGGCTGAAGAAAAACAAAATGAAGACTTTGGAGTGGCCTAGTCAAAGTCCTGACCTGAATCCTATTGAGATGCTGTGGCATGACCTTAAAAAGGCGGTTCATGCTCGGAAACCCTCCAATGTGGCTGAATTACAACAATTCTGCCAAGATGAGTGGCCAAAACTCCTCCACAGCGCTGTAACAGACTCATTGCAAGTTATCTCAAACGCTTGATTGCAGTTGTTGCTGCTAAGGGTGGCCCAACCAGTTATTAGGTATAGGGGGCAAGCACTTTTTCACACAGGGCCATGTGGGTTTGGATTTTGTTTTCCCTTCATAATAAAAAACTTCATTCAAAAACTGCAAGTTGTGTTTACGTGTGTTATCTTTGATTAATATTTACATTTATTTGATTATCTGAAACATTAAAGTGTGAAAAACATGCAAAAAAATAAAAAATCTATTTTTCACACCACTGTGTGTGTGTGTGTATATATATATCCATAGAGAAAGAGGGACAGAGAATTTGTTACTGAATATTATTATAAAATATTATGTGATGGAAATGACATTTGCTGGTTCAGAAAATATATAGATAGAATTTTTTATTTATTTTTGCTCTACGGAATATTTATTAATACATTTTTTGTAATAAAGTAAGTTGGCCATGCAAAAATGTAAGAATATTATGTGCGTGCATTTAGGATTGTATAAAATAGCCTAAACGAGACGCATGTTATTCTTAAAATGCCATTACCACCACAGAATTTCAAAATAAACAGATTATGTGTGATGTGATGGAAACAGGGCAAATGTTGTAAGACGTGGCGTCTTGAGGCCCAGTGAAGATGCAGAAATCACATATCGACTTATTCTGTAACATCACTGTCTGCAGCTGAGCAAATAATAGTCCGTGTGTGTGTGTGTGTGAGAGAGAGAGAGAGAGAGAGAGAGAGAGAGAGAGAGAGTGTGTGTGGGTGTGTGTGTGTGTGAGAGAGAGAGAGAGTGTGTGTGTGTGTGTGTGTGTGAGTGAGAGAGAGAGAGAGTGTGTGAGAGAGAGAGAGAGAGTGTGTGTGAGAGAGAGAGAGTGTGTGTGTGTGTGTGTGTGTGTGTGTGTGTGTGTGTGTGAGAGAGAGAGTGAGAGTGAGTGTGTGAGTGAATGTACATAGCATGCCATGACAGAATAGTGGATCTAATAGTGAAAGACATCAAATCATTTATCACCTTTAGTAAGAATATACAAACATTCTTGTGTAAAATCATCCATGTTTCAGTACTTCAATAGTAACTTTGAAATCTTTTCACATTTTGTCTGCTAATACACCAGATAGCAAAGTACTGTGCTTTGTCTGCTGTCATAGGCAGCCGCCATATATGGTGGAGGTATTATTTATAGCTATAACAACTGAGTGATATGCTTAATATTTAGAAGATCTGCTGTATGCCACTGCTCCATGATTTTGTACATGTATTTAACTGCATCTGTAATATTTATGTTCCTGTAAATTATTTCTTTTAAGTGGATTTAAATAAATTGTTAAATGTGTGTGTGTGTGTGTGTGTGTGTGTGTGTGTGTTTTTGTAGGAGCCGGTGGTCACCGCTCGCTTCAGCGCACTGAGTCCAGGCACACGTGTGGGTGGGATGTTTTACAAACCTGTCGAGCAGTTCATTCTTCCCAAGGTGACACGATGAGAAAAGAGCATTAATGACTAATTAGCGTTTAAACATCATTAGTGTAGTTGAATGCTGAATAGCACGTTACTGCCGCTGCTGATTTCACTCACACCGGAGGACGTGATGTTTGTGAACTCGTCTTCATCTGCAGGGTTTTGAGGGAACTCTTCTGTGGGAGGCTCAGGATTCGACAGGCCTGATGTCTGTCAACACGTCTGCGGTCCACCTGAGTAACGGAGGAGGCGTGCTCAAGTTTGGATCTGTGAGGGAAACAACATCTGTTCATTTGGTTGTATTGCAGCAGAACGCTTAAAGTGTGTATGAATGTGCAAAACGGCCCATTGTGATGCTTTAGGTGTTCTGTAGGGTTTCTTAAAGGCATAGTTCACCCAAAAATGAACATTTGCTTAAAATTACTCACCCTCTGTCCATCCAAGATGAAGATGAGTTTGTTTCTTCATCAGATTTGGAGAAATGTGTGTCTGCATCAGTGTCTCAGCAATGGCTGCTCTGCAGTGAATGGGTGCCGTCAGAATGAGAGTCCAAACAGCTGATAAAAACATCACAATAATCCACTCCACTCCAGTCCATCAGTTAATATCTTGAGAAGACAAAAGTTGCATGTTCGTAAGAAACAAATCAATCATTAAGATGTTTTTAACTTCAACCTGTTGCTTCTGGCTAAAATACGAGTCCATAATCCATAATAACGCTTCCTCCAGTGAAAAAGTGGTCTGGTTTGAATCTGGAGAGAAATTTGCACAGATCAAGTCAAAACAGCTCTAAATAAATATGTAGCTGGATTTTGATGTGAGAGACAACAGGAGATGGACTTTTTCACTGGAGGAACTTGGTGTTATTATGGATTATGGACTCGTATTTTGGCCAGAAGCAACAGTTTGAATGATGTCTTAATGGATTTGTTTCTTACAGACATGCAGCTTCTCAAGACATTAACTGATGGACTGGAGTGGTGTGGATTATTGTGATGTTTTTATCAGCTGTTTGGACTCTCATTCTGACGGCACCCATTCACTGCAGAGCAGCCATTGCTGAAACACTGATGCAATGACACATTTCTCCAAATCTGATGAAGATACAAACTCATACACATCTTGGATGGCATGAGGGTGAGTATATTTTCAGCTAATTTTCATTTTTGGGTGAACTATGCCTTTAATGGCCCAAATAAAGAGTCTGTGATATTCTGGTCTGTAGAAATACTTAAAGTATGAACAATAGTGGTGCTTGACTTAGCAAACATCACTATTTTTGGTTATTTTCTGTATTTCTTCAGATAGAGGAGGGAACGTTGCCTCACAGGAGCGCTTTGGGCTTCCCGGGCTTAGCTGGAGGATTCACTTTTTCAGTGTACGGTACGATGAGATCAATTATGTAGCGTTCGTGTTCTGTGTGATTCAGCCTTGTGTTTTGATGATCAATAAATTGATGGATTTCAGCATTACGACACCATGAAATAGAAATTAATATACGTACACTACCATTCAAAAGTTTTGGTCGGTTAGATTTTTTAAATGTTTTTAAAAGAAGTCTCTTTTGCTCACCAAGGCTGCATTTATTTGATCAAAAATGCAGTAAAAACAGGAATATTGTGAAATATTTTTACAATTTAAAGTAGCTGTTTTCTATGTGAATATCTTTTAAAATGTAATTTATTTCTGTGAACAAAGCTGTATTTTCAGCATCATTACTGCAGTCTTCAGTGTCACGATCATGATCTTCAGAAATCATGATCTTCAGAAATCATTGTAATATACTGATTTATGATCAAGAAGGTTCTGGCATGTATAGATTTATTTATGTGCATCATTACTTTATTCCTCTTTTACTTATCCTTTAATATTTAATTCATGTTTATTTAAAATCGGTTGTAAATAAAGAGATTGTTAAAGTCTCTCTCTCTCTCTCTCTCTCTCTCTCTCTTTCTCTCTCTGTCTCTCAATTCAATTCAATATTCAATATGTGCTTTATTGGCATGACAATTGTTACAATGTATTGCCAAAGGATAGTGTTTACATTAAATATAGAACAAGTATGTAAAAAAAAAAAAAAAAAAAAAAAAAAAAAAACATTAAAATAAAACAAATACATGCATGTGTAGATATAATTAAACAAAATAGAACAAATCAATTCTAGAATTCTGTGAACAGTTTAAAAGTGTGTGAGTGTGTGTGTGTGTGTGTGTGTGTGGGCGCATCACTGATTTGTTGACTCCTCCCTCTTTTTGTGACAGGCATCAATGTATCTTGCTGCTAGTGAGATACAATCTTGTTTTTCACCTAATAAATACTGAAGTTGTGTTTTCTTGTTTAACATTTTGAAGTCAGGGTAAAGTGTTTCAAATTCTGGATAAAATGCCTCTCTAATGTGTTGATAGTTAGGACAGCTGGTGAGGAAGTGTTGCTCTGTCTCCACTTCTCCATGAGTACAGTATGGACAGATGCGGCTCTCTCTGGGCAGCCAGTGCTGTCGATATCTGCCCGTCTCTATAGTCAGAGTATGACCGCTCAGTCTGTACCTCGTCATCTGTCTTCTTAGTTTACAGTCTTTCACTGTACTCCGATATTCTGCAGTTGTGTAATCTCTATTTAGGGCCAAATAACATTCAAGTTTACTTTGTTTTTCTGTTGTTTCTTTCCAATAGGTTAGATAATTTTCTTTTTGTTCTTTTATAATTTGGTTGGGCCAAATGTTGTGGCTGATTATTTGAGTGTCCTGCTGCTGGATGTTAGTCATGTTAGTCTGTGTTTGCAGCTTCAGGACCATCTGAATCAGGGGACTTTTTTTCTCTCTCTCTCTCTTTCTCTCTCTGTCTCTCTCTCTCTCTCTCTCTGTCTCTCTCTCTCTCTGTCTCTCTCTCTCTCTCTCTCTCTCTGTCTCTCTCTCTCTCTCACTCACTCACTCTCTCTCTCTCTCTCTCAGATGTCCAGGCGTTGTCGGAGCTGCTGCGTGGTCGAGCAGGACGGCAGCGGATCCGCGAGGCTCAGCTGAGAGAGGAGGACCAGGCCCTGCAGGAGGAGAGCCTCAGACATGGAGACATGGTGTTTGTGGACGTGGTGGACACCTACAGGAACGTGCCTTTAAAACTGCTGCAGTTTTATAAATGGTTAGTGCCGCACCCAATCTCCTCTCAGACCTCGTTCTCCAGATATATTTTTGGCAGGTTTGTGAGGACCGGAGCATAGAGTAGCCATTTAGCTGATTAGAACTTTTTTTTTGGATTGACTAGTTGACCATAACCTGCTCGTTGATTACCGAGATTGAATATTTGGTTACACTTTATTTTGTGTTCTTGTTACAGTGTAATTATACATTTAAGTACTGAGAAATATTAATAAACTACATGTACTTACTATATGAGTAGGGTTAGGATTAGGGTTACTTGCATGTAATTATGCATCATTTTTTTGCTATTATAATAGTAAGTACATGTGTAACAAAGACACCTTAAAATTTGAATTTTTTAATTATTATTTTAATATTTTTTATTTATATACATCAGGTTTATGTAGCTAACTGAAACTAAAACTGTTACAATTAGAACTAAAACTGTTTGTTACTTGAAATAAAATTATTGAAAATAAAATAATGCATAATAATTAATTTAAAATATTTTAAAAATGTGCATTTTCAATTGGTTTAACTTAATATTTAAAAATGATTTAAAACTAATAAAAATGACTAAAACACAAAATTACTAAAACTTAACAAAAAATACAATGAAAATGATAATATAAAAATAAAAAGTAATTGAAAATAATATTTAAATAAAAACTATAATAGTATGTTAATGAAAGTTTTTTTTTTTTTTTTAAATAAATGAATACTTCTGTTTAGCAAGGACGCATTATATATATAAATCTTTTTTAACAATTGTCACTTTTGATCAATTTAATGCTGATTAATGCAATTTAATTCTGTAAGACTGATGAATTATTCTGACATGATTAACATTATCTAATAAACTTGCCCATCTGACAGAAATCTTAGTAAGGGGTTACTATGGTAACTGTGATTTCCTCAGGGTTTTTGTCTGTATTAGTCTCATGCTCACAGTTGTCTTGGCTTGTGAATGCACTCAGTCAAAGCAGAGCTCGGGCGGTTTGGGGTTTGTAATGAAGCGTGTGAATTCCCCGTGCGAACAGGTCGGTGGGAAACGCTGATTTCAAGCTGCTGCTGAAGACAGATGATGACTGCTATATCGACGTGGATGCCGTCCTGCTGAAGACGGAGCACAAACGCCTCTCACAGAGCAGCCTGTGGTGGGGAAAGTGAGTCCTTCTGCTCTCACAATATACCCCGTAATTCAATAAAATAGAAGAAATCAGAGAGAGCAAAAAGAGCCATCTTAGAATTATAGCTTTGTCCTGACAGTTAGTCTTAAAAGTTTGATTGCTATACGCTTAATTGCTCTAAATAAACACTTTAGACTTATATCAGTGTAATTCATGCTTTTGGTAGTGCCAGAAAAGTTTTCCATGCAATGCAGTTACAGAAAGAAAAAAAAATATTATTATATTTATATAATATTGTATTGTATCAATCATTTTCTGGTAAAAGAATAATAAAATTAATGCTTGATTGTAGATAATTTTTTATAATTTGTAGAACGGAAGTATGCTGAAGATTTTTTTAATATATATGTTTTATATTACAGGTTTATATATTTATATACTTTTTATGCATATCTAAAATATAAGTGACAACAATTTTCTGGTAAAAGGATAATTTGTAGAAAAAAAGTGGCTGTTATCTAAAGTTATGATTTTTTATATATATTTTATATTACAGTTTTATATATTTCTATAGATTTTATATATATATATATCTTTTATATTACATTTTTATATATTCTATATTTTTATGTATATTTTAAAATGTAAAAACATAAGTGACAACCATTTTTTGGTAAAATAATTATTAATTGAAAGGAAGTATGCTTGTTATTCTTATCTAAAAATATCTGAAAGTACAAGTAACAACCATTTGCTGGTAAATTATCTAAAATTCAGACTTTTTTAAAATATATTTTATTTTACAGTTTTATATATATTTATATACATTTTTTAAATATCAAAAAATATAAGTGACAAACATTTCCTGGTTAAAATAATAATTTGTTGTAAGGAAGTATGCTTGTAAAAATAAATTAAATAAATTTTATATATATATATATATATATATATATATATATATATATATATATACACATACATACATACATACATACATACAGTGTTGGGTAAGTTACTTTCAAGTAATTCATTAAGTAATTAATTACAGTTACTAATTCATCAATATTTTATTTAAATTACTTTACTAATTACTCTGTCTGAAAAGTAACTTAGTTACTCAATAAGTAACTTAATTATTCAAATAGCTAATTAAGCTACATCTTAAAATCCCTATAAACCTTAATAGAAATTAAACTCTTTATTCTTTCAATTTGAGTCAAACATAGAATAGTTTAGCCTTTTAGCTTTAAAACAACTGTAAACTTTTTTATAAAAAGTGTAACCTTTGGTTAACAAATAGAAATACGCTTAAGTTAAACAATACATTTCAGTTTGGCAAGATGTTAAGGATCTTATATTAATCCTTTTTTTTTTTGTATGCAAGTGAGGGCGTTTGCGTGCAGGTGACTGCATATAATGAGCTCAGATACGGGAAAGACTGTAGCCTACCTCAGTTTCATATGGATTAGGCCTACATAATCAGATCATATTCGTTTTCGATTTGAATTCGTTCATTTAAAAGTAGACACTTCAAGCTTTCAGATACAGGAAAGGTCTCGTTTACTTTCATAGGTATTACATAATCAGAAATATTAGTTTTTGATTTGAATTTGTTCACTTAAAAGTAAAATTCAAGCTTTTTAGATTCAATTGATTTTAGTCTTATATGTTCAGGAAAAACTGAAAGTGAAAGAGCCGGCGTGTGGAGGGTTAAAGCCGCTGCATTCAATTTTATCTTTAGACGATAAATTTACATTTCAAATTCAATATTGATTTTAGAACTGTTGAAATTATTTACTGTATGTAACGCAAGTACTTTATAAGTAACTGTAATTAAATCACCTAATAATGAACAGTAATCCCTTACTTTACTTTTTCAGTGGATAAGTAATTTAATTACAGTAAAGCATTACACCCAACACTGATACATACATATATATATATATATGTACATATATGTATATATAATGTATTTGTTGAAAGGAAGTATACTTGCTATTCTTATCTAAAAATATAAATTGTTATATATTTTATATGAATTTTTATTGTTTTTTTTCTATACCATTTTCTATATTCATTGTTTTTTTTATGACAGCCTTTTTCTGGTAAAATATTAATTAGCTTTGTTTATCAGCGTATCACATCAGAGAAGAGGTTTGATCTCATTTCTTGTGTCTTGTGGTCGTTGTTGATCAGTTTCCGGCAGAACTGGGCCGTGGATCGTGTGGGTAAATGGCAGGAGCTGGAGTACGCGAGTCCAGCGTATCCAGCCTTCGCCTGTGGGTCTGGATATGTGGTGTCCAGGGATCTGGTGGAGTGGCTAGCCAGCAACGCTCAACATCTCAAAGCTTACCAGGTCCCGTCCCGTACCCTCCTCATCTCCTCATGTTACCTATAGATCAAAATATGATGTGTTTGACCTTCTTCAGAATACAGTAGCACTGTTTGTTAGAATTACCCAGCATGCAGCTGTATTATAATAAAAACTCCTATGAGCTGAGAGCCATAATAGCAAAGACATGCATGACACCATCAGCAGCCCGTTGATAAGTGATGATTTCTTTTGCTAGCGGAGTAATGATTTGATACCGTCTTTTGTTATCCCCGTCTGAGTTTAGCAAAGATGAGATCAATGCTTGCAGATACGTCAGTAATGATTTCATTTGCTCTGAATCTCACACATTTGTTCTGGACGCAGAGTCTCTAATCTGTTTGTCACCGCTGAATCTGCTGAACTCATTCTGATGATGGATACAGTAGGTTTATGAGGTTTTTCAGCATGTAAATGTGTTTTTACAGGGAGAGGATGTGAGCATGGGCATCTGGATGGCTGCTGTCGGGCCTCGCAAATATCAGGTGAAAAAAGACATCAATATAATCAAAGGCTACCCGTTTCATTTTTCAGTAGTTTTTTGTTCATAATGTTTTGATAAATGTTTATGTATATATTATTTATTTGAATAAATAATTTCTAAGTAATTAGAAATTCCTTGTAATCACAATCATGCCAATAAAGTACTTTAACATAAAAGAGAGATAATAATACTCCAGCAAATATGACTGTAAATTCAGTTTTTATGGGTCTGAACATAAATGGCTTGTTGAAGTCAATAGGGTTTGAGCTGCAGCACAGCGGCTGTTACATGTTGATTTGTGCAGCAGTCGCAGCCGCTGTTTATAGGAGCGTTTTTGCCATTCTTGAATTTGTCCTTAAATAGAGTTTACATTTATGCATTTGGCAGATACTTTCATACAAAGCGACTTGCACTTTGACTTGCAGCTCATGCATTCCCTGGGAATCCAGCCCATGACCTACATTAATGCTGTAGGGAGAGAACTGGTCGTAATGTAGTGTGTGTTTGTCAGGATTCAGGCTGGCTGTGTGAGAAGGAGTGTTACGTGGACATGCTGTCGTCGCCGCAGCACTCGCCGCAGGAGCTGCGCTCACTCTGGGACAGGAAGAGGAAGTGCGGCGATCCCTGCGGCTGCGCCTGGACCAAACACTGACACATCCATGTTCACAACGAGCTCTGTGACTGACGGCTTTGAGATCTCTGTTCGGTTTCTTCACATTTTTCCACCACACGTCAATACGACACACTAATCATGTTTACTTGTCCTTTATAAGCCTGCTCTGTTATTGGCTTTGTAGATCCACCACCAGATGTCAAATTAACACAGCGTTTGAGAATCGCCAGGGCAGCTTTACCTGTTCTTCCTCGTTACCTATCTTTGTCACTTTGCGTTCTCTGTTGTTGAGAGATCTTGAAATCGCAAAGCAAGCAAATCCTTTTCACTGCTTTTATCTTAGCTGGAAGCCAAAATTGTTACACTGAAACATTCATTTATGAACAATAAAACATTACAACAGGATGCAAATGTGTCTGTGTGCTGACAAATCAACATAAAGCTTCTAATGGTAAGACACTACAGGTGAGAAGGGCTTTAAAATGCCACTAGATGTAGCCATACTTTCCTAGTTGATTGTTTAAATATGCAAATAATGCATTATCTAATTAAGTCTGCGCTAATTTGTGTATTTATCTAGACCAAAAATCTGAGCATTGGGAAAACATGGGCAAGGGATAGAAGTATCGCTTTTTATTTTAGTTTATTCATTTATATATTTATTATTGAAATGTTGTTATATGCATGTCAATTTTATTTAATTTCTTTATTTTCTTAAATATGTGGGTATATAGTATTTATAGAGTTGTAACTTTTAGTTGTAGTTACTTTTTCTTATTTGTAAGTCGCTTTGGACAAAAGCGTCTGCTAAATGACAAAAGTAAGTAAGTAAAGTTATAAGCTGGTTGTTTTCACACACTGCAGCCATACAACTGTGTTCAAACACCTTATAAAAGTATTTTTGCATAATAGGTCCCCTTTAGAAGTGCTTTGGATGTTTTCTCTCCACCAGTCTGAAACATTATGGAAGCACAATAGCCCAAAATGGTTTGTTTTTTTCTGTAGTGTCTTGCCTTATTAAAAATGTCAACAGTTTGACGATTCTTGGATTTTGGAGGGTTCTTGGATACTAAAAAGTGGCTGGTGAACAAGTGTCTCATACTGTTGCTGTTAAGCTTTCTGGAGCTAATATGAGGTTACAGAGCTGTAATGTGGTTTGTTTCATATTTAATGCGTCACTTCATCCAGATTTACATCAAACATAGAAATATCAGCAGTGAGCTCATAGTTCATGCTGTGCACTGGTATTTGCAAAACTTTCTCATTTCTCTCCACATGATGTCAAGAAATTATACAAAACTGAAATGAGATATGATGTTCAGGCCGGTTGTTTTTCCACATCTCCTTTTTCCAGCGAATGCCCTTTCATGATGGTATTCCCTGAATCATCTGTAAAGTAAAAAGATGTCTTCAAGAGCTGAAGAAACAACCTCAGAATAACCCAAGTGAAATCATTCATCTGTTTCTGCATGTTATTCTCGGAGCTTTTAGTGAACGGATAGAAAGAGGAGCGCTAAGAGCTCGTTCAGAAACTATTCTTGGCAGTTTTGACAACACAGGCCTCAAGTTTCTCTTAATGCAGATCATTTCAGTTTAATGCCACCGTCTGGAGTCAAAATTATATAATCCCATAATTCATTCCAAATGGATCCTGGCATGCTTTAAAATTCCAACAATTAAAAATGCATTGAAATATTAAATATAAAATGAAGAACTAGAAGTTCAAGACAAACTAGTGTGTTGGCTTGACAAAGACTTGCCTGGAATTCTAATGCGATTTTAATATCTGAGCCATTTGAAGGTTACCACAGCTATATCACCCTGCAGCCCAAGACAGGTTGCCCACTGAAGCTAAGCAGGGTTGAGCCTGGTCAGTACCTGGATGGGAGACCTCCGGTGAAAACTAGGTTGCTGTTGGAAGAGGTGTTAGTGAGGCCAGCAGGGGGTGCTCACCCTGTGGTCTGTGTGGGTCCTAACACCCCGGTATAGTGACAGGGATGCTATGCTGTCAAAAAGAGCACCGTCTTTCGGATGAGACGTTAAACCGAGGTCCTGACTCTCTGTGGTCATTAAAAATCCCATGGCACTTCTCGTAAAGAGTAGGGGTGTAACCCCGGTGTCCTGGCCAAATTCCCTCCACTGGCCCTTGTCTATCATGGCCTCCTAATAATCCCCATACACTTGATTGGCTCAATGACTCTCTCTCCTCTCCACCTGTAGTTGGTTTGTGGTGAGTGCACTGGCGCCGTTGTACTGTGGCTGCCGTCGCATCATCCAAGTGGATGCTGCACACTGGTGGTGGTTGAGGAGAGACCCCCTCATGATTGTAAAGCGCTTTGGGTGTACAGCAATACACAATAAAGCGCTATATAAATGCATCATTCATTCATTCATTCAAGTATGTAGGCCTCACTAGGAGGTTACGAGGTGGTTTTTGGGTGTATTTTTAAAGATAAACTAAATCTAACACAATAAGTTTTTAATTTGTGGTAGAGGTCATAAGGTCTCTTCTTGGGATCACATTTGGGCAATTGTATCTCTTTTGTCTGCTCTGTAAGAGACAACTCAGAAACCTCTCAGGCTTCATTAGCAGATCAACCCATCAAGCTGATTTGCAGCTGCTTAACGAGTCTTTCACTCATCCGGATCATCCACAACAATCCAGTACCCCTCCAAAATTGTGATTTCGTTTCACATTGTGTAAAATGTTTAGTTTTTATTCATAATGAGGGCTGAGGAGTCTGTCGAAGATGAGAAGAGGCAGAGCTAATGCTAATGCTAACGCAGCAGGTGAGTTGCATCATTGGATCACTGAACACTTCAAAATCAGTAAGTAGCCTAACACTATTATACCACAATATTGTGTTTGATATGAAAATAGACAATCCTGCTTAAACGCCATAATCATAAACACCCTCAGTAGTAGAATAGACCTCATTAAGCCTAACGCCATACAATAGTGTTGTGAGGGAGCATAATAGGCTGAATGTCAATATAGCTTTAATTTTTAGTTTTGTTTGATTATTTTTAAGGGGTATTTTCAGTGTTTTATCAGCTAATCGTCAGCAACGTTAAACGTACACAACCTCATTCGAGAATAAAATATTGTATTTTGTGTTGCTTAGCAGGCTAATATATATATATATATATTTTTTTTAATGCGTGAAGGATTCCCAAACATTTGTGTGTGTGTGTGTGTGTCAGATTTGATGTGAAATATTTACTAGAAACACAGCTCCTCAGATTTGAAGAATCATTCATGTCTAGAGCACAACGCTGCAGGACAACACACTTCACTGTAATAGTCTTGAGCAAATCTTTAATTATACATGAATTCATTTTCACCATATTCACCTTTAAATAGCTTTCTAGTTTCTCTGGGGGTTTTTCATACAGTTCATAACATGCAGAAATGGCACAGCTAAGACAAAGAATAAACCAGCATAACTAATGAGATGAATAAAACCTGACTAGTGTGAAATAACTCTATTCGCTGCCCTGCTCTGTTCTACAGTAATTCTAGCTGTTGCTTTTATGTCTCTTCCGCCACCAAGTGGTTGATCCTGTTCTGTCATCATCATAAGAGGAAAGATCAGACCTGAAAATGCAACTGATTTGCAAAATTAGTAAACATTAGTACTGCATCAAGTTTTCCCTCACAATAAATATCTGAGCAGTAAATGCAAAACATGAGAACAACAACAACAACACAAAACACACTCAAAGGAGACTGAAGTGTATGAAAGTGTGTTTATTCATAGAATAGTTATTAAAAATATAAAAAGCATCCAAAACACACAGAATGAATCTGATAAATGCACACATAACGGTCTATTTGTTCAAAGGTAAAACCCAGTGACCTGTCAAACATCAAACATGTGAGATCTCACCTCAATTCACTATTTCAGAGGTATTTGAGCATCACGTGACTGATCCGTCTGTAACTCTGCCCTTCGTAAACATCAGTCACAAAACCAAGAGCTGCTGAAATGTGGAAGGACATTAACTTGACTTGAGGAGTGTTAAAGCGTCCACAGGTGACCGTAAGGCCTCGTCACGGTCACAGCAAAAACACAGGACAAGGTCCAGACACTAGCATTATTTTGCTGTTTGGGAAAGGCAATCATGTCTTTTAATGAAAAATTAATTTCACCCCAAAATCATAAGCAAAAAAAGAAAGAAAAAAATCTATTTAATTATTTTTATTATTTCCTGTGAGAATATCATGCCATGAATATTCTGCCTCCAAATTCATATTATTGTTCCTTGACATTTCAATTATTTACACTGGTGATTATCATTAAATGTTCAGTCTGTTACAGTGACCTATATTATATGCTGATTTAAACTAATTCAGGCAGTACAATAGACGTTTAACTATAATAATTTATCTAATATTTACTGTTTTAATAATCATAATAACATTTATATAAATTAGTTGTTATTGTCATGAAAATAACTGTACAATGCAAAAAATGGCTGTTTTATTAAAGCAAAATAATTTGTTTTAATTTTGTAGTGAAATGACATTGAATAAACGTTAAATGTTTGTTTGATCTGACAGATATTACTGTAGTAGTAGTAATAATGATATTCATTTAAATAAATAATAATAATTACTATTACTACAAATAATTGTCATGAAGATAGTAAAAAAAAAAGTAAAGAACCATAAAATTGTCTTAATTTTCTTAAAGCAAAATAATGTATTTGCTTTGATTTTGTGGTGAAATGACAGACATGGTTTAAACGTTAAATGTTTGTTTTATTTGACTGTTTACGGTTGTCATTTATAATGAAACAAACAGCAACTGTTAGATGCTAATTACAGTACATAAATATTGACCAAATATTGCAGACTAAGAGTTCCTGTTACACTTCATATGTCAGCTACAACGCCTTGAAATGTGAATGAGACAAAACGACAGACTTTGGACTGAAGGCAATGGCTGTGGAGTCAAAATAACAGTACAGTGCAAAGTCATTGTTTCGATTGGCCGGCTCCAGCTCCGCCCCGGTGCTCTTTTGATTGACCAGCCGAAGCTCCGCTTTCGGGCTCTTTATACATGCCACTCAGATGCTGAACCAAAGCCTCCAGTTCGGGATTCCCTCCGAGCTCAGCGATCAACCGATAGGCTTCGGCTTCCAGATCCAGCAGCGTCTGACGGGTGTAAGCGAACGAGCCCACCTTCTCCAGATAATCCACGCAGTAGCGCTTGATATCCACGTTCTCTGTGCGCTGCCGGAGGATGTTCTGCACCTGCGTGCTCTCGGGACGCGACCAGATGGCGTGAATGGTGGGGAAGGAGAACTTGCCTTCCGTCAGATCCTCGCAGAAGCTCTTGTTTTCGCTGTACTCTGTCGAGTTCAGGTTGGCGTAGTCATCCCGTATCTGGAAGAAGAGCCCCAGAGTGTCCAAAAGCGGCTTCAGATCTCGTTTCCAGTGGGAGAAGAGCTGCATGAGGCCCACGGCGAGGCCGAAGAGACCGCCGGTTTTCTGCAGCACCATGCCGCGGTACTCATCCTCGCTTGGGCAGGTGTAGGTGTCCCTCCAGTGGATGTCCAGGCCCTGGCCGCGGTGCAGCTCCAGCAGCTGACGGGTGAAGACGTGCACGGCCTCGGGGTGCTCCAGGGTCAGCACCTTCTCCAGGCCGAGGAAGTAGACGTAGTTGGCGGAGTTGATGACCGACGGCACGCCGTAGATGCTGTGGGCCACCGGGAAACCGCGCCGCAGCGTGGAGCTGTCTTCAATGTCGTCGATCAGCAGACTGGCGTTGTGCAGCATCTCCGTCACCTCGATAATCACCTGGGGAGACAAATATAAGATCATTGTTAAAACCAGAGCCCGTATTCACAAAACATCTTCCAAGGATAGAAGTAGCTCATAACTCGCCAATTTGTGACCAAGGACCACAAAACCAGTGTAAATTTTTTTAAATTGAGATTTATACATGCTCTCCAATAATCTTTCCATTGATGTCTGGTTTGTTAGGATCGGACAATATTTGGCTGAGATGCAACTATTTGAAAATCTGGAATCTGAGGGTGCAAAATAATCTAAATATTGAGAAAATCACCTTTAAAGCTGTTCAAATGAAGTCCTTAGCCATGCATATTACTAATCAGAAATTAAGTTTTGATATATTTACAGTAGGAAATTTACTAAATATCTTCATGGAACATGATCTTTACTTAAAGGGCAGTTGTGTTGCTGTCTATGGAGGGTTAGAGAGCTCTCGGATTTCATCAAAAATATCTTAAATTTGTGTTCTGAAGATGAACCAAGGTCTTACAGGTTTGGAACGACATCAGGGTGAGTGATTAATGACAGAATTGTCATTTTTGGCTGAACTAACTCTTTAATATCCTAATGATTTTTGGCACAAAAGAAAAATCTATAATTTTGACAATGTATCGTTGGCTATTGCTACAAACATACCCGTGCTACTTATGACTGCTTGTGTGGTCCAGGGTCATATTTAGAAGAAAATCTTTAAAATAATGGGCGTGTCAGAGCAAAACTTTAGGAGTCCTAAATGTAGGACTAAGAGTTTTTCACAAAGTGTTTTAGCACTAAAACTAGCTCCTAAATCTGTGAAACGTTAGGAGTAGTGAAGAGGACTCTTAAATCACGAAGACCAACTCACAACTATCCTAAAATGGCTGTTGCTGGCAATCTGCCTCGGAACGTAAACATTTTAGAAACATTGGACGATAATGAGTTTTTAAAAAAGGTATCACCTTTGGGTTTGGAGGTTATCCCAACTCCATATTTTCCTTTGATTATATCCTTGTTTTCATTAAAAACAGCTGTTCTTGCGTCTAGTTTGGTTTTCTTTTACGTTTGCATGTCTTGCTATCAGCTATGATTATTCAATCTGTTTCTGTAATTAAAGAGCTGTTTATATGATTGGTTGAGCTGCGTTCGAAGCTGTTGTAAATTACTCTACAAACACACACCTCTTTGTTTCTGCGTTTGCTGCAACCACAACCGTTTTCTGAGGAACTACACATTTGTTTTGTTTTGTGAAACCTTGCTACGTATATGGAATAACCGTTTTATAAAAGCAATAAGCTCCGAGAAGCCGTGGTTTACAGTGAATTTATAACAGCTAAGGGGGTTTTAGGCACTCCGCTCCTCTGTTATAAATTCACTGTAAACCACAGCTTCTTGGGGCTTATTGCCTTAATTTACTTTGTGTATTAATAAATAACTTCCTACTGTAGTATGTGATGTGTGCAGTCATGTAAAAGCTCACAGAAATTACTACCAGACATAAATGGTAAAGCTGTGGTCAGATCAGCAGAGACGGGAGAAGTGCACAGATCTGTATGAACTGTAATGTATGTAATGCCTGCAGAGGGCAGCACTAGATAGGGTTCACAATCAGGGTGTGTCTGAAATGCTGACTAACATCCCTGTGCTGTGTATTTATGAAGGTCTGCGCAGACACATCATGTCTCTAGGAAGCAAACACGTGTCAAAGGAAGCAAATTTGAATGTGACATGCATAACTGTATCTTTGATTATTAAATGGTTTGATAATTGTAGGTAAAAGGTGCTCGGATAAAACTACAGAAATGTTCAGTTTTGTTACAAATATAATACTCAAGGCCTACAGAGAATATAAAGAAACACTAATATAAAAATGGAATGTTTTTAAAGAGATATAAAATAATTTACAATTAAAATATACATAATATAAATATGTAATAATTTTATGTAATTTGTGCCAATTAATTTAGAATAATAAAAAAAGTAATAACCAAATAAATAAAACACTACAATTACATTATTGTATTATTTTCATTGATTGATAAATGACATTAAACAAACAGTGCATGAAAAGTTATGTTAATTTTAATAATTAAAACTACATTAATACCATTAGAATTGCATTCTAAAGTCAATGTAGGCCAATTTAAAAGTCTTTAAATGCAACAGTAATACAGTCTTTATGACAACCTACTGATGCTAAAAAAGTATGTATATAATGTAAAAAAAAAATTAAAATCTGTGCTTCTGTATTTTACACACACATTAAAACTACAATAATGTTATTTTAAGAATATGGCACAAGTGAGAAAATGCATCACATAAATGTCACATAAATAAACGATTTATCTATTAAATGAATATTATCAATTATTCTCACTTGTGTTGTATTCCATAAAGGCAGCGTAATGTTCTTGACGAGTGAAAGTGTGTTTCTGATCAGCGCTGATAGGGAGCATATGGTGAGCAGAGGGGAGGCCGGCTAAAGCATTCACTCGTTAAAGTAATCAGCGCTGACACGGCGGGTCGAGTCCTCGGGGTCCGTCCTCAGCCGAGCGCTTTACATGACCTCAACTGACCTCTGAGCCACATCCACTCACACAGACAGCAGAACAAACACGCTTTCACTGAGTAAACACACCTGTCAGTCACAGCGGCAGGTGAGGGTTCAACTTTCACACTCATACACAATACTGTAAACCATAATAAATCCATGCAAAACTATTTAGGTCCATGCATTTGAATTGCATATAAAATTCCCATGCATTTCAATTACAGTTCTAACATAAACTACTAAACTTAATGTGATGCATATTCATCAGCCATATATAAATAAACATCAACTGAATGCGTTTTAAATACACAATAACCAGATTTATTCATTTATTTGTTAAAACTGTGCCCAATTCAAATGCATGGGAGTTTTATATGCAATTTTATGTGCTTAAATCTTACATTTATGTCTAAATATTTTGGAGCGATACAGACTGTGAAACAGGCCTAAACATTGAGTTACAGGCCCAAAAGATGAATTATAGTAACCTACTTTAAAAGATTTAAATAGAGACTGACTTGATCTTTACTTTCAAAAACAAAAGAACAAAAAAAAAAAAAAAAAAAACTCCACATGGAAAAACAACAACAGCTGCCGCACCGGAGCAACCAGCAGGGGGCATCAGCGCTGGCATCCGCTTCAAACATGGTGAATGTAGAGAAAGAAAAACTTTCCAGCGGAACGATTTCAGTGACTGAAGAACTGCTGAGAGTTTGACCTTAACAAGTGAGGATCAAGAGCTGCTCTGAGACGAAGTTAAAGCTCGTTCACTGTAAAACATAGCTGTTGTAGTAATGAAGCGTGTGCTGGGCATCCGGCCAGCATCAGAGGCCCTCACACATTCATCCTGCAAACACGCTGCTTACAGTAAGAAACCGCCCCTGTAGAGACCCTATAATCACACACACACACCTCGGGTATATCAGTGTGACATCTGTAAGAGCAAGCGCTGATTCAGATGAGCCAAACAATCTTGGAAAGCATTTTACACACAGTAAGACAGAGATTACTACTGTATTTGTCTGCCTTCTAGAAACATTACATCACCAGCGTTGCTGCTTGATTACAGATGCATGCAAAAAATCTGGATCAGTCTTATTGACTGTTTTCCAGAGGAATCTTTAGATATTTGTACTGAAGAAAAGAAAAACGATTAACAAGATTCGTTGTAGCGTGAAAGCAAAATTAAGTAATCTATATAAAAATAATTTAAAAATATAAAAAAAGTATATTCATCATTAAATCCAATGTGTTTCAGTATAAACAATTTGAATTTTTAAATTATTTAAATAGATTCATGATATTTATATACACATTTAAATATAAAGGTAAAAAATAAAACAAATACAAAAAATAAAATACTAATTGAATATTGCTTGTTTTACAGCTAGCAATATTTCAGTCATGGTTATACTTTTTAACTGAATTATTATTTTTATTATTATTTTTTTACAATGAACAGATTTATGCTGATTCTATATGCAACTGGAATAAATGCATTCTAAAAATAAGATTTAAATAAAATCAAATAGATGCAACTAGTTAAACTATGCCATGATTTTTATATAAATAAACATTTAAACAAATACAAACATTAAAAATAAGTAAATTAATTAAAAGTATATTTATTAATAAATCCAATGCATTTCAGTCTCTATATTTTAACTAATTAGATATTGCTTGTTCCACAGCTACCCATAGTTTAACCGTTCATACGTTTTAAATGAATAAATTGAACATTTCCCAAGTTATGCTGATTGTAAGCAATTTGAATAAATGCATTTTGAAGATTATTTAAATCAAAGGCAACTAGTTAAACTATGCTATGATTATATAAATATCAATATTTAAATAAAAAACTAATATATATTAAAAAAATACAAAATAATAATGAAATACATAATTAAATAATTAAAAATGACTACAAATTAATTTACAAGCAAGTCATTATTTTATGCACAACAGTGTCGTTTTTCCTTTTTTGGCTTTAAAACACTAAAACACTCACACTCACACGTTTGTTTCTGTGAATTGTAGACTTCTATTAATTTTATACCGACTAAAGGATATTTTCTATCCCCTAACCCTAAACCTACCCCTAACAGAAAACCTGTTTGCATTCTTACACTTTCAGATAAACATCATTTACTATTTCTAATATTGTTTCCCCTTGTGGGGACCCCACAATGTAAAAAATTTCAGGTTTTACTATCCTTGTGGGGACATTTGGTCCCTGCAATGTAGCATAAACAAGTACACACACACACACACACACACACACACACACACAGACAGACACTAAAGACAACAACCTGGACATTTTTGTGAGACTCACCCATTTTTATTTGGTGAACTGAAGTTCAGTGAACTCGTCGATCCGGCAGATAAACGTTTCTGAACAAACTCATGTCAAATCACAAGCTCTTAAAACCCCAGCATTCCCAAAACATCTCAGGAAAACAGGATTTCTGCCACTTTAAACCCTCTAAACACACAAACAGATGGGAAACTCAGGCACTACGTCCTCCAAAGTCATAAAATCAACGTCTGTGAGGAAACACTGACACTATTCAGTGCACTTCAGAATCAAAACACGGTCTTTATGTTTTTAGATTTGAAGCTGTTCAGTGAACGGTGAATGAGAAGCGATCGGTTGGCAGGCTTCAGTGCAGTGTGATGTGTGTTTGTGTGTGATACGGCGCATGTGCAGTCATACTGACGGGTTCAACAAGAGTTTACAGCCAGATAAACCATGCCGCGGGACAGAGACAGAGAGAGAGGGATTCAAGGAGACCGATCAGAAATATGAGCAATCACATCAAGCAGCCCTTGAATATAATTCACAAACAGATATTACAGGAGACAGAAACAGACAAGGTTCAGATCAAAACAATGACGTCACACGCACCAACACAAAGACTACAACATGACCAGCACTGCTTCAACAGAAAATCACCTGCTTATTATAGAACTGAAAATACTTCGAGAGGGCTGATTATTAGCACAGGCTTCAGCTCCACGAGTTTAAATAAATAGTTTGAAAAAATAAACACCTAAACTGTAAAACCGTTACACCAGTGTCCTTCCAAACACATATTTTGTTACTAACAATGATTTAAAAAAAAAAAAAACGGATAAAAATTAAATTGCAGATTTGCTTTGCTTGTTTGTGAACTGCCCAATTTTGACAAAAATATTGTAATTTATCAATATCAACAACAATATATTTTAATGATTATTATTATTAGCATAAAAAAAATTCCACCATATATTATGCAATGTATTAAATTACAATAGTAGTTTAATTATTATTATATACAGTAGTATACCTGTAAAATTGCAACTAAAAAAAATGGTATGCCTTAATTTCTTAAAAAAAAAAAAAAAAAAAAAGTTGAGTCTTCAGCTGATGTTCCTTAAAAGTTTAAATAAGTAGTAAAAAAAAACTAATTTCTGGTAAAAATTTAAAAAAAGGTTTTGCTGCGTTTCCTTCTGGGCTGTACAATTTTGATGAAAAAAAATATTATTATTGAATAAAAATATTAAAGCAATAATATAATATAAATAAATATTAAATACTTTATAAAGAAATAAATATTATTTATTTTAATATTAAATAAATATAATAAAGCTATTGTAATAATATTATGGTACTTTAAAATAAAACAACAAAGTACTGCGACTAAAATTGTAATACTGTAAAATCACTAATTTCAATAAATTCTTATTAATCATTCAGTCCTAAAAAACAACTGTTTTTCATTCAACAAAAGCGGATGGGATTTATACAACAAAGATGTCAAAAAGCACACCCTAAGTGGTCCATAAGACACGTGCACTATATTTAAACTATTGAATCTGAAGGCAAATGATAGCTTTGTTGAATTCAAAACTGAAGTATTGATAATTAATTCATAATCTTCTCTAAAGCTCTGAAATGGACAATAAAAGACATAGATAAATATCATCAGAGCTGCAGTGAAGGAGATTAAATAAAGACTATTTATCCATTTATTAGTGACTTCCAAGACAAGATACGTCCCTTAATTACTTAATTGACCAGTAAATAGCAGCAAATGAATGCATATTCATTATTCAGTCACATATGAAAGACAATTTGAGACTAATCCACTAAATGATTGTTTCAGACTCGAGAAAGCAAAGCAAACGCTGTAATTACAACCAGACATTTATTACTGCTTGCCAATCAAAAATAATTTATGAACATGAAACATGCTGAAAAATTCAAAACCAACCTGATATAAACGAGCCTAATAATGATTCAACCGCATTACACGCATCCAAAATCAGGTAAAAGTGGAAGTGGAGAAGACAAGCTCCGTAAAACAGCTTTACTGACACGAACGGCTGACTTGCCCCCGTTTGAAGAGCTTTAATGAAATATTCAGGATAAAAAGAGAGCTGTGGAACAGCTGGTTGAATGTGATCTGATGGACTAAACAGAAAACACCGAGCTCTGACAGATTCACTATGACAAGATTAACATGGCTTAATCACTGGACCAGATACGAGTTCAGTACGATCTCTCAGACTAATGCCTTCAAAGCTTAGAGCGCTAATTAACACTGACGACGCCGTACAAAAAGATTTTTCAAAGTTGCAAATAAAGATTATTGAAGTATGTTTTATAAGACAATGCTAGTTCAGTCTTTCTACTTTCAAATTTCATGTTGAATTTGATATTACTTTGTAATATGTGACCCTGGAGCACAAAAGCAGTCTTAAATTTGTAGCAATAACCAACAATACATTGTTTGGGTCAAAATTATAAATTTTTCTTTTATGCCAAAAATCATTAGGATATTAAGATCATGTTCTATGAAGATATTTAGTGAATTTCCTACCATAAATATATCAAAACTTAATTTTTGATTAGTAATATGCATTGCTAAGAACTTCATTTGAACAACTTTAAAGGTGATTTTCTCAATATTTTGACTCCCTCAGATTCCAGATTTTCAAATAGTTGTATCTCAGACAAATATTGTCCGATCATAACAAACCATACATCAATGGAAAGATCATTTATTCAAAAAATTGACACTTATGACATGGGCTTTGTGGTCCATGGTCACATTTAAGCTTAATAGAAATTTCTGAGTGAAAATTCTAAGTATAACAATATTTGTTTCCATAGTCACATCATATATTAAAAACATTTGCTCACCCTCAGGCCATCCAAAAATAAATAAAGTGCTTAAAAGGTTCTTCAAGCGATGCCATAGAAGAACCCTTTTTGGTTCCACAAAGAAGCATTCAGTCAAAGATTCTTTACAGAACCATCTCTTTCTTACCTTTTTATAATCTGAAGAACCTTCTTTCGCCACAAAGAAGCTTTTGTGAAACAGAACGTTTCCTCAGATGTTAAAGGTTCTTTATGGAACCATTTAGACAAAAAAAGTTCTTCTATGGCATCGTGAAGCACCTTTATTTTTAAGAGTAGATTAGTTTGTTTCTTCATCAGGTTTGTAGAAATGTGTCTCTGCATCAGTGTCTCAGCAATAGATCCTCTGCAGTGAATGGGTGCCGTCAGAATGAGAGTCCAAACAGCTGATAAAAACATCACAATAATCCACACCACTCCAGTCCATCAGGAGAAGACAAAAGCTGTGTTTTTGTAAGAAACAAATCTATAATTCAGACGTTTTTTAAATTCAAAACTATCGCCTCCAGCTAAAATATATCTATAATAATCAATAATCTATAATAACGTTTCCTCCATTGAAAAAGTCCATCTCCTCACATCAAAATCCAGCCACATATTTGTTTAGAGCGGTTTTGGCTTGTAAACGGTGCTTGATCTGTGCAGATTTCTCCCCTGATTCAGATCAGACCATTTTTACACTGGAGGAAGCGTTATTATGGATTATGGGCTCATATTTTGGCAGAAAGCAACAGTTTGAAGTTAAAAACATCTTAATGATGATTTTTAGTTTTTTGTCTTCTCCAGATGTTAACTGATGGACTGGAGTGGTGTGGATTATTGTGATGTTTTTATCAGTTGTTTGGACTCTCATTCTGACGGCACCCATTCACTGCAGAGCATCCGTTGCTGAGACACTGATGCAGAGACACATTTCTCCAAATCTGATGAAGAAACAAACTCTTCCTGATCTCGGATGATCTGAAGGTGAGTAAATTTTAAGTAAATTTTCAGTTTGGGAGAACTGTTCTTTAAAAACAAACCTTTTGAAAGGGAAAACTCATTAATTTTTTAACAATCAGCAGCACGGAAATAGTAGCACATGAATACAAACCTGGAACTGAAGCAACAAAAAACACTTAAAACCTCTTCAGCGGCTCTCAAATGATTTTTCATTGATTAAGAGCCCTCTCCTCCAACACGATCCAGTGCGGTTCTAAGAATATGCCACTGACAACATCTAATAATCACTGCACAGTGTCCTTCTGTATTAATGAGATTCCTCATGTGTCAGTCAGCGGTACAGATATCTGCAATGCTGGAGAGAAAACAGCAGGATTGCCAAAAAAAATGAATTACATTTAGCATTTTTTTTCACAGAAAATCCAACCAGCTTATGGTTTCCAGCTCCTGCAAATCTGCTCAGTTGTTTAGTGTTTGCATGCAGAGCACTGCTTAGAGTATTGTGTATTGTTGGCATAACTATATGAAGGGGTTTAACGGGTATAATGAGATTTTGCCCTTTCATACGCACTTAACCCACCAAAAATGTTCACCGCTAACAGGCTGCATGTGTTTGAGCATCAAAAACATGTATAAGAAGAGATTCAGATCTCATATCTGGTTATTTAAAAAGTAATTCAATCACATTAATATAAAAACAACTGTTGTACGACTAAACCAAATCAAAGCAGACTCATATTGACTTCAGTATCTTGGGTGCTGTATGTGCAAACAATAGCTCTGTGTGAGAAATTCAAGACTGCTTGCTATTGAAGCAATCCTGTAGCTCTTCGATGAATTATGCATACATTTTTAAACTTGCTGCTTGATTCATGACAAGTTCTAACCAAAGCATGGCTCAATATTACATAAACAAATGGTCAGGTAGTGTCCAGTTTAACAAAATGTAAATACTTCATCTGGCACATAAAAATGCAATGTTTAAAACAATATTCTAATAACCATCTGTACTAATGGTTCAACTGGGTCAGAAGGAGAACAAATCTTAATGCAAATGGCATTTAGAGCAGAATCCATCAAACCTGCCACAAACAGGTGCAAGACTTAAGGCGCTATTTTTTAAAATGAACACAAATGCGGATGAGATTTGAAAGCTGTGGCAAAAGATTATCGATCAATAAAGACTTAATTTCAGTCTGTTCCCCAAAGATAACACACTGTATGATTTCAGAACAGTTAAAGCAACCAAGGCAGACTTCTCATATGATTTACTTTTGGAGCTTTCCACAACAACAATGAAAATAATAATGTAAACGTTTATATACAGTAAATATTCCATACAGTATTAGTAGGTATTTTTGCACAGTATTAATTGTATTAATTATTATTAATATAAAAAATATAAAAACTACATATTATACTTTTCTTTTTACCCAGTATTATTATTATTATTAATAATAAAAATTAGTATTGTATAATATACAATTATAAAATTTTATAATAATAATAATAACAATTAAATAAATACATTATACACACACACACACACACAAGTACATATTATACAGTATTATTAATTTTTACCCAGTATTATTACTATTAATACTGATAATAATAATAATAATAATAATAATATACAAATAAGGTAATATGATAATAATAATAGTAAATTATTATTGTTATTATATAATATACAAATGTAAAATATGATGATGATAATAATAATAATAAAAAAATGAAGAAAAAAAAAACCTTTTCATGTCACACCTTCAAAGCAATAAATAATTAATTTAAATCAATCATATTACAATATTTAAAAACTGTAATACAATAAAAAAAAACACTAAATCACAATCTAATGAAAACACCTGGAATAATGGAGAATTAAAAAGAAAGAAAGAAAAAATATATATATTTTTAATTATGCAAACTTGGATATTTTGGCTAATTTCTTTATTATGCAAAACACAAAATGGCATGAGTGACACGATTGCAATCACTTCTGGGTGAACTGTTCCTACAAAAGCTTCTTGCTTCATGTGCATTTATTTCTCTCTGCTGTAACACAATCCCGTCATGAACGCCTCGACTCAATCTGAAGGACTGAATGCTGAAAATGGCCCATGACGTGATGGTTGAGAGCTAAAAAATCTATTTGCATTGATCATTTTCAGTCTCTGCAATGCCAGAGCAGAAAAACAACAAGACAAAACAGGAAATGGCCAGTTTGCACAAAAAAGGTTTGCATGGGAGTTTTAAGCTGCAAAAGCATGTAGAAATGATTGTGGGCCTTCTGAGCTAACCATAACCGCATAAAAAAAAAAAAAGACAAAACCTTCCAATAGTGGATTGATGTAACTAAATCACTATGCATCACGCAAAGCAACTCTCTCAGCTGACAGATATTTAAAAGTAGGCATGCAATCTGATGAAATAACTAGAAATCACGGATGCCAGGGTTATGACATCCCAACCACATTTATACATCAACACTATAAGAGTTCATTTACATATAAACGTTTGAAGGTACAGCAGCGATTCAGAAACAGGCAAGAGGCTGGAAAATGATCTGATCAATCCTAACTAACATTATAGGAGCATGTAGACTAGTTGTTGATTAAAGAAGTCAGTGTAGTATGAGAACATCTGTTCTCTTAATTAGCAACTGAGACAGTAGGTTGTTAAAAAGACTTTCATAAAGCAGCCGATGGCAGGTTTTCTGCCAAGTCTCGAGCTCCTCAGCAGCAGAACAGAAAGTGAAACAAATCTGCTGCTTTATGTCTGTTTAAGCTTTGCCCTCGGCAAGCACAAGTTGACTTAGATAAAAATCAACACACAAATCTAACAGAAACCTCAGATGACTTTCACTCAGTTTTGACTGAAACAGGGAGAGGATACCACGAGAAACAGACACACAATCTAAACTAAACCTGTCAATAACATGCACAGATCTGCGGAAGCCTGTTCAAATAAAATAAATCAATAAATTAAAAGATAAATAAAAAAAATTCAATTAAATAAATTAAATTATTTTTTAATAAAATACAATTTAAAATAAATAAATACAAATAAAATACAAAATATTAAAAATCAAATACAATAAATAAAATTTAAATGAAGAAATAAAAATAAAAATATGATAAAAAAAGTAAGTAAATAAAATAAGGCATCTTTTTGTCTTGCAATTCAGAGCTTTTAAATCACAATTCTGACTTGCTTTCTTTACATTTCACAATCTATCTGTTTCCATCACAGAATAAAAATAAATAAAGGTAATTGCAAATTTATCTCACAATTCCAAGTTTTTTTTTGCAAGGGGAAAAAAGTCAGAATTGTGAGAGAGTCACACTTAGCTTTTATTTTTTTAATTGTAAACTGTACAGAAAAGCGTGAACTGCTAAATATTTGCATTACAATAGAGAATATTTCATTTAAACAAGTCAAATTTGAAGAAATTTGTTTCTCGCCTTCCACAATATATTTCAACAATACTGTGAATGCAGAAACACTGAAACACTTCCTCATAAACACAGACAAAGCCTTACCTGAAGCTTGTCCTCTGGGACGTTGAGCCAGTGGTTGAATGCTTGCGAGAGTTTTGTTCTGACTTGTTTTCCTATCGAAACAGAGAAAAGCAGGAGAGATGACAGGAAATCCAAATTAGCTGCAGCACAAACACGGACAGAACAGATCAACTGAGACAGAAACACCTCAAACCTTCTTCTTCCCCAATGACATCAAAGGAGATGCTCAGTTTTTATTTTTACTAATGCCTTTCAACAACACAAAAAAGTGTGAATAAATGACAAAGGCATTTCTTATTCTTTAGCACAAAAAACCTCATGAGTTTGTACCCAGACAAGCAGACTGAAATAAACTGAAAAATATCTATACCAAAAAATATGAAATTAATTTTTAAAAAGTGCACATTTTATTTCAGCTAATAACTCAAATAAAAACCTCAATATTCTAGAAATAATGAATAAAATTTGATGTGAATATATAAAAAAACTATAAAAATTAAAAACAACTAAATTACTCAAATTCGCATTAAAACAGGTTTATTACCATATAAAACAAAATTCTCTTTACTTGAATTAAACAATCTAAGAAGTTTATATTATAGTTATCATAGTTAACTAAAACCATAAAAACTGAACAGCATGAAACACGAATCAAGTCTGAATGATGACATAAATCAATAGTGTTTTTGCCTTTTAAAACACAATCTTAAACGCTGAAGACTGCAGAGCGCTGATTATACAGCAAGCTGTCCTCAGAACGACTATCATTCATCTCACTTCATCTCCATTCATGAACGTTTTCCCTCCAGCTTCCTGTAACTCGAGCGAGTTCGGCTGCGCTGATCTAATGTTCCTCCTCCAGTCTCCCTCAGTTCAACTCCGTTTGCCCTCCAGTAACGATGAATCCGTCAAGAACATGCCAGATTCACCCTCAATACTCAAAGAAAACACAATGTGTATGTGGACTGGATCGGCCTCAAAATAGCACTTGTTGTGTACTTTTAGCTTAGAAAGAAAAGTGCTATAATCTCACAAAATGACTTGGAAATATAAGCCTACACTATAGTAACGTATCATACTAGACAGTGGGTTACTACTAAAGCTATAAGCTATGTCTAAAAGGACACAAAAGCCATGAGGAACAAATCAACCCATCACAAATAGTCCTTAACAACATGCGACTCTTACAGAATCTAATGTGTGCTCTTTCACGAATTCCTGTCAGCTTGCAAGAAGCTTCATGAAGTGACAGCAGGAGCAGCTAATAATAGACACATGATATTGTCATTTATTGTGCTGACTGCAGACTTCCTGAATGACTGCTGCTGAGCTCCTGTGACTTACAGGAGGATGATGCTTCTGCCACAGAACAGACAGCTGACATCAAATGTCAAGCACTGACAGCAGCTTCCGGCTCCATAAATCACGGGTTTACAGGCTATAACAATATATCCGGTCACAAAACTGCAACAATATGCATCATGGATAGCTTATTCAGAATGAAAGTTTAGACTGATTTAATTTAGCATCATATTTGATAATCGCACATAAAATGTGGCGAACCCAGAAGGTTTCATGTTGATTATTATTTAACAATGAAAAATTTTAATGCATTATTTGATCAAATTAAACTCTTTTTATAATTTACAAATTTATAAGTTTATTTATATAATATTCGTAATTTACAAATATTTCTAAAATACAATATTATACCAAATATTAAACCCACACATTTGAGCTTTCATTTTCATTATTATTAAATAAAAAAAATGCATTATTTAATAAAAAATTTTATAATTTACAAATTTCTAAAATTATTTATATAATTGTAACAGCACGGCCAGGCTCCCCCGTCACTCAACTCCCAAGATCTGCCTCACCTGACTTCTAATCACGCACACCTGCACCTCGTCATCACCCTCATCACAGACACTTCATAAGCACTCACCCCAGCCACCACAGTTGTCCGATCTCGTTGCTACCTGCCGGACTCTACTCTGAAGCTCTCCAGTCGATGAGTATTACCTCTGATCATTTACCTTGTGTACTAACCTGCTGTTCTCCGTCCCGTCTTCCTCTCAGTCTTCAGACCCGTCTGTGTGTGATCATCTGTCTGGGATCCGACTCCTCTCCGATCACGCTCCACCCGCCTGCTAGGCAGAAAGACCCGATTAGCACTATCACCCAACACCTGCAAGATTCACGACCAAGAAGCTACTCACCTTGTCTCACGATCACCAGCACCCAAGTCCTGTAAATAAAGACACATTATTGCACTTACCTTCTGAGTCCGTCTGCATCTGTGACAGAAGATCGGACCAAGACCGGTAACAACATGAGCACGCCTGATCCCTTCCAAGAGCTAGTCGACTTAGTGAAGAGGCTCCTCACACCAGCTACCACCTCTTCACCACCCCCCGTTCCACTGAATCCACCAGCCATCAGCTCTCCTTCTCCGGTAATGTTCGCCAGTCCCATGGCCAGACCAGCGCCCTACTCAGGTGAACCAGAAGAATGCAATGGTTTCATTTTGCAGTGTAATCTCACTATCGATCTTCACCCACAAATGTTCACCTCAGATAAATCTAAGATAGCGTTCATCATCTCCTCACTCACCGGTCCAGCGCTCAAGTGGGCAGAAACTATTATGTCTCAAGCTGGTCCCGCGACTCACTCCTTCTCCCAGTTTATGAGCCATTTTCGCGAAGTTTTCAGCCACTCACCAGGCGACTCCACAGTTGGCGAACAGCTGTATCGGCTGCGGCAGGGCTCTTTATCCACCCGTGAGTATTCCCTCAAGTTCCGTACCCTCGCGGCTGCGAGCGGATGGAACGAGCCCTCGCTTCTGACTGCCTTCCGCCAGGGCTTAAACCCCTCGGTGCGCTTACAACTTGCAGCTTACGATGACACTTTCGGCCTGGAGAAGTTTATCCAGCTGGCAGTACGCTGCTCTAACAGAATGCGAGCCTGCAGCCCTGAGTCCCACCAGACCAATAACCCCCGCACTACATCCACGCTGCCCTCGTCTGAAAGTAACCCACCTGAGCCTATGATCACTGATTCCTATCACCTCACTCCCGGAGAACGCCGAAGACGTCTACAAGGGGGTTTGTGCCTATATTGTGGAAGCAACTCTCATCTCATCCTGGATTGCCCTCTTCGTCCCTCACAGCTGACGGTGAGTGGACTCCGACCTACCTTCCCGAAGATGCAACCTCTTACCACTCAGGCTCAGCTAATCACCGATTCCTTTTCCCTGTCAGTCACCGTCCTCCTCGACACCGGCTCTTCGGGGAACTTCATCTCTGGTCTCCTCTGCAAGCAGCTCCAGCTCCAGACCATCAACACCGAGACAACTTACCAAATCGAAACCATAACAGGTAAAGCCCTTTCCCGTCGTCTGGTGAAACACTGTGTGGGGCCTTTACTACTACAAGTGGGCAGCCTGCATCAGGAAGAAATTCATTTGCTGGTGATAGAGGAGTCACGGGTGGACATCATCTTGGGTCTCCCCTGGTTCATTCAACATAACCCGACGTTGTCCTGGAGTACCGGTGAGGTTTTAAAATGGGGTAGTTGCTGTTTCCCAAGATGTTTCCCATCATTGCCGTCGCCCACCGCTGAGACCCAAGCTTCACTTCCCCTCTACTCCACCTCCATAGAGAGCCCTGTCGCCCAGCAGTCTGTCGACATCCCAGCCGAATACAGCCAATTTCAGGACGTCTTCTGCCCAAAAAGGGCTTCTCAGCTACCACCGCATCGGCCATGGGACTGTGCAATTGATCTGCTACCGGGTGAGTCAGTACCGCGGGGAAGGATTTATCCTTTGTCACTACCAGAGCAGAAGGCCATGGAGGAGTACATCGAGGAGGCATTGCGACAAGGTTACATCACACCATCTACCTCCCCTGCTGCGTCCAGCTTTTTCTTCGTGGCCAAGAAGGATGGTGGCCTTCGCCCATGCATCGACTACCGTAAGCTCAATGACATCACAGTCAAGTATCGGTACCCTCTTCCTCTTGTCCCTACGGCCCTGGAACAACTCCGCGGCGCAACTATCTTCACCAAGCTGGACCTCCGCAGCGCCTACAATCTCATTCGGATCCGAGAGGGAGACGAGTGGAAGACCGCTTTTGTCACGCCCACCGGCCACTATGAATATAGGGTTATGCCCTATGGACTCGTCAACGCTCCCTCGGTCTTCCAGGGATTCATGAATGAGGTGCTCCGGGAGTACCTCCATCGTTTCGTCATCGTCTATATTGACGATATTTTGATTTACTCCCGGAGCCTGGCCGAACACCGCCAACACGTTGCGGAGGTCCTTCAACAGCTGCGGAGGTTCCATCTCTACCTCAAGGCCGAAAAATGTACCTTTCACCAAACCCGCGTCCACTTCCTGGGCTATATTATAGAAAAGGGTGGTGTCCGCATGGACAGAAAGAAGGTGGAGGCCATCACCTCTTGGCCACAACCGGGTACCATCAAGGAACTGCAACGCTTTCTCGGATTTTCAAATTTCTACCGTCGTTTCATTGCTCAGTACAGTACCATCACCAGCCCTCTCACAGACCTCCTCAAAGGGGGAACCAAAACTCTTGCATGGAACTCCAGCGCCACAACAGCTTTCCTGAACCTAAAGAAAGCCTTCACAACCGCACCACTCCTAGTTCACCCTGACCCGAATCTGCCATTCGTCGTGGAGGTAGATGCCTCCACCACAGGTGTTGGTGCGGTTTTGTCCCAGCAGCAGGGGACGCCTCCCAAGCTCCATCCATGTGCCTTCTTTTCCCGGAAACTCAGCCCGGCGGAGAGGAACTATGATATCGGGAATCGAGAATTGTTAGCTATCAAGCTCGCCCTGGAGGAATGGAGGCACTGGTTGGAAGGGGCCCTTCATCCCTTCCTGGTTCTGACGGACCACAAAAATCTTCAGTACTTGCGTGAGGCCAAACGGCTGAACCCCCGCCAAGCCAGATGGGCTCTATTCTTTACCCGGTTTAACTTCAAGATTTCCTATCGTCCAGGGCCCCGTAATTTGAAAGCAGACGCTCTCTCCCGAGTCCATGCCCCTGAGGAAGGTCCGGAGGAGCCAGAGGGCATTCTGCCGACGGAGATGTTAATCAGTCCCATCCAATGGTCCTCTCCACCAGTCGCCTCAGAGAATCCTCCTGCCAATCCGCCGGGCTGCCCTCCAGATCGCCAGTATGTACCTAGAACTCAACGAACCCCGCTCATCTTCTCGTCGCATACCTCCCTCGGTACTGGCCACCCCGGGGCCAACACCACCCTCTCGCTGCTACAAGATCGCTTCTGGTGGCCCAATATGGCCAGGGACGTACGAAGGTTCGTTCAGGGCTGTCCGGACTGTGCCATCTCCAAAACCTCCCGTCATCTCCCCTCTGGCAAACTCGTTCCACTTCCCACACCTAACCGCCCGTGGTCACACCTAGGAGTGGATTTCATCACCGACCTGCCCGTCTCGGACACTTTCACCTGCATCCTTGTCATCATAGATCGATTTTCCAAGTTCTGCCGCCTAATCCCGCTCACAGGCCTACCCACGGCTCTTCAGACTGCCGAACTACTCTTCAATCATGTATTCCGCCACTATGGCATACCAGAAGATATTGTGTCCGATAGGGGACCCCAGTTCATATCACGTGTTTGGAAGGCCTTCTTCACTCTCCTAGGTGTGACCGTCAGCTTGACATCCGGCTACCATCCGCAGTCTAACGGACAGACTGAACGAAAAATTCAAGAAATCGGCCGTTTCCTAAGAACCTTCTGCCATAGCCACCAGAACTCTTGGAACCAGTTCTTGGGCTGGGCCGAGTACGCGCAGAACTCCCTACGCCAAAGCTCTACAGGTCTTACACCCTTCCAGTGCGTACTCGGCTACCAGCCCCCATTGTTCCCGTGGACGGGTATTCCCTCGGATGTTCCTGCAGTAGACCACTGGTTCCGGGAGAGCGAGAGGGTCTGGGACGCGGCACACCACCAGCTGCAGCAGGCAGTGCGCAGGCAGAAGATCCAAGCCGATGCCCGCCGCGCTGCCACACCCTCCTACCGCCCCGGACAAAAGGTATGGCTGTCCACTCGGGACATCCGCCTGCGCCTGCCTTGCCGGAAATTGAGTCCCAGATTCGTTGGCCCCTTTACCATCCTAGAGCAGATCAACCCAGTAACATACAAACTTCAACTACCCCCTCAGTATAAAATTCACCCTGTTTTTCACGTGTCCCTGCTAAAACCCTTCTACCCTTCTGTCTCCCCAGAGCCTGGTCCGGTCGAGGAACCCCCTCTCCCTCTCATCGTAGACGAAGGCGCCATCTACAGGGTGCGAGAGATCCTACATTCCCGGCGCCGTGGTGGCAGGTTGGAGTACCTTGTAGATTGGGAGGGCTATGGCCCCGAGGAGCGCTCTTGGGTACCCAGAGAGGATGTTCTCGATCCAACCCTTCTGTCGGACTTCCATGCCGCTCACCCGGAGCTCCCAGCCCCACGTGGTCGGGGTAGGCCACCACGACGCCGGGGTCGGCCTTCAGGAGCAGGCCGTGGAGAGGGGGGTACTGTAACAGCACGGCCAGGCTCCCCCGTCACTCAACTCCCAAGATCTGCCTCACCTGACTTCTAATCACGCACACCTGCACCTCGTCATCACCCTCATCACAGACACTTCATAAGCACTCACCCCAGCCACCACAGTTGTCCGATCTCGTTGCTACCTGCCGGACTCTACTCTGAAGCTCTCCAGTCGATGAGTATTACCTCTGATCATTTACCTTGTGTACTAACCTGCTGTTCTCCGTCCCGTCTTCCTCTCAGTCTTCAGACCCGTCTGTGTGTGATCATCTGTCTGGGATCCGACTCCTCTCCGATCACGCTCCACCCGCCTGCTAGGCAGAAAGACCCGATTAGCACTATCACCCAACACCTGCAAGATTCACGACCAAGAAGCTACTCACCTTGTCTCACGATCACCAGCACCCAAGTCCTGTAAATAAAGACACATTATTGCACTTACCTTCTGAGTCCGTCTGCATCTGTGACAATAATATTTATGTTTATAAAATACTATATTGGATCCTGATGTTATGGTAAACCTAGATCACACATTTGAGCTTTCATGTTAATTATTATTAATAAATGAAAAATAAAATGCATTATTTAATCATATATAAATTAGTAATTTACAAATAAACATTGTAAAAAAAAAATACAATATTTATAATGAACAAATAATTATAAAATACAATATTTATGCTTTTTAAATGCATGTCAGGGACAGAGTGAAAGTATATGTTTGTAATATAATTATGCATTTTTAATCATAATTATATATGATTATTATTATAATTTTTAATAATGCATAGGAATTATGAATATTTATGTTCTTGTTAATGAACAGAACCATTTGAACTACTTTGGCTGTTTAAAGTATTGTGAGAGTATTGTATCGCGAGTATCATTGACGGGTGTATCGTTACGCCTCTACTATTTTAAAAACATTCTCTAATACTTAGATCATTAAAACATGTTTACAACCTCATACTAAACTCAAAAGACCACATAAATTATTTACTTTTACCAAATCTTTTGTCACACTGCAGAAAATGGAAAATATTTACAGCATCTAAAATATATATTCAAATTTGGAAAAACAGTTCATGTTTGTCAACAACACAAATATTAATAATTTTTAATCTCTTAAGTCTCATATATATATATATAGCGACAATAACATACATCAAGCAAAACAGATAAAGTTTTATCCAAAAATGAAAATTGTATTTTTTTTCACCCTAATGAATTATTTTTCTTCTGTGGCACAAAAAAAAGATGATATTTTGAACAATGTCATGTGTTTTTTGTATACGATGAAAGTCAGTGGGCATTAATGCTATTTATTTCTCAACATTCAAAACAAGCTTTTGAACGACATGAGGGTAAGTAAATAATGACAGAATGATAATTCTGGGGCAAACTATATCTTTAATGACAAACCAAATCCCATCACCCATAGACAGGCCAAGGTCTGGAATCAGAGAATCCCATTGATAATTGTCACGTGACGTCACACCCTTATAGAAACGCCCCCTGGCGGGCAAAACAAAGCTTTGCTCCACTGACTGCCAGCTATTTTTACGCAGATTGCATCAAGTAATAATGTAGTAAAACGCAGATATTAAAAGGCAAGATTCAGTGGACACCTTATTGGTGATGTATATTTTGTACAGGCAAGAGGATGAAGCCAGAATATAAACGCAATGTGCCAAGTTTCACGTTAAAAGGCTTCCCATATTAAACCATTATAAGGAAAACACTGAACCGTTAAGTGGACTGCGTTCATGTTCCCGGCCTCATCTGCTTGCCTGTGTAACCTGTGCATCATTAATGTGGTGATTACTGAATTTGATCATTTAATAATACTGTTTTAAATATATTAAGGCACTTTAAGTGTTTTTACAACGTTTTGTTGAACGCGTTTATGATTGAAATATTGCCGCGGGTGCATAACATGGATTGCAAATGGCCAAAACTTGCATTTTGTTCAGAAATACCTTTGTTTTATTCTTTTGAGAGGTGACCAAAATATTTGCGGCTGGGAAACAGATGACACGCTTGTGCTGCAGTTCTATGCATGTTTTGTCCTCCAAGTCTTCGAGCCGGTCACGTGACTGAAAACTATCAATATCTGTATTTTCACTTTACTACTTCAAATTAAAGCAGCTTTTTTCAGCTGTTAGTGTTTACTCTTGCCGAAATTGTGGACAGAAACACTGCATAAAAAGTTCTATTCAATTTAAAAGAGTAATCAATATTAATTAAATGAATCCAGCTTAGCGCAGGTCAAAATAAAGTCATGCAAAATGTGGAAGCATTTCAGTATTTCAGCAAGTCATTTTTTTTCATTTAGGACTGCTGCATAATTCTGTCATAAATTTACCGTAGTGCAGTGAACTCGACTCATTTCATTATAAAATCCCACTTCAGCTGCATAAAGCACTTTTCCTACAGCGAAGCCATTCTTAAAATATCATTTAACCTACATTTCAGACAAGACCAAGCCAAGCTATTAATATCCAAGACATTCAGCAACATTAAAGCAAAAATACACTCAAAAATGAAAACTTATTCTCATGTTGTCCCAAACCCTATAAGGCCCTTAATGGTTTAGCTCCTGCGTACCTAACTAGTCTTCTACCACGCTACAATCCAACCCGCTCCCTAAGGTCGCAAAACTCTGCACTTTTGGTAGTAACTAGGATAGCAAAGTCCACCAAAGGAGGTAGAGCCTTTTCACATTTGGCTCCCAAACTCTGGAATAGCCTTCCTGATAACGTTCGGGGTTCAGACACACTCTCTCTGTTTAAATCTAGATTAAAGACACATCTCTTTAGCCAAGCATACACATAATGCATCTTATAATCTTGTACTGCAGTTATATCTGATCAAATGCACATTATTATTATTCTTTAGCTTGGGTTGAACAAATCATTTTTGCTTGGTTGGAACAGCAGCTACGCTAATTATGTCTCTATTTGTTTCGGTTTCTTCAAAAAGAACATTATTTTGTGCATTTGGTGTAATGCAAGGTGTTTATGTGGTTTAAGTTTCAAAAAACACATTTTCCACATACTGTACATTATTGTTGCTCCTCTATGCTCTGCCTTTCTGAAACGTGTCGATTTTTACAAAGCTCATCGTACTGAGAAGCGAGGCCTGCTCTGATTGGCCAGCTAACCAGTGCGTTGTGATTGGCCAAATACCTCTAGCGTGAGACAGAAATGTTACGCTCCTCACCGTATTGTGATTCTGTGTATGCGTGACGAGACTAAAACAATAAAACCCATTATAAACGAGGCATTTGTTGAATCCATTGGGGACATAATTACTGATTACAATGACACAGACTGTCTTTTTACACGTCGCGTTGCATCAAGCCGCGTAAACATTAGCATGTCTGCATTTGTGATCGGAGAAACGAGAAACAACAAGCACTACTCTACACTGCTCAAAACTCACGTTTGAATAGTCAGTAGCAGAAACATACTTACAGGCTGTGAGTCAGAAGCGCCAGACTGTCCTTGCAAAGTTGGAATTGCCCCACTTTATAGAAACAGCCTTTGTCCACAGCTGGCATTGTAGGCTACTCTCGCAGGTTCAGGAAACAGTTCTCCGTAAAATGCGCTGCACACACTCTAATATTTGATCTGTTCTGGAACAGTGTTGTAAATAAAACTTAACCACTGATTTCTAGTTGTGTCCTCTTTTGGAAGCCCAAACAAAGTACTTTCACTTTCACAACAAAACACAGCGTCTCCAGGACATGGCGCCGGCGGCAGCAACAACACTACAGCCAGAATAACAGTTACACCTTCTTTCCCTGCATATCTTCCCACACCGTGACATAGACATGTGGGGGCGTGTTTAAATGAGCCATTTTAGGGGGGCGTGGCAGAGTCTTAACTTTTATAAAGAATATCTCTTTGGTTTTGAGACTTTAGTGCAACTTCAGGGATTTCATCTATGCACAAACAGCTTGCAACACTCCGAAGAGAAAGGAAAACTTGAAAATCGCATCATATGACCCCTTTAAAAGATCTGAGATGACCGAACACCTGAGAAGAGATGATGCCAACCCCTCAGAGGATCTCAGATGATGCCAAACCTTAAACAACACACAGAACTACTAAAGTTTGCTATAAGTTTGATTGTAACATTGCTGTTAATAGTGTTTACAATCTAATCTTGTTAATGTCTTAATCTACAATGTTAATCTTCTGTTTGATTACATCATTAACTGATTTTTACTGTACATTTCTGCCATATGGACATCAGCTTGACAGGCACCACTGATAAGCTACTACTAAATATCTTGTAGAAACATTTGCCGTTGCTAGGAAACGCTTATTTTGTTTACTAGGATGAGAGTTGCTGTAATCGCGTTTGGTCTCGTACTGTATCGTGTATCTTGTCAGTGTGTGCACTTGCTTGGCCATTTGTAGTTGATAAACAGGAAAGTGGGTCCAGCTGAATTGAAATGATCATTTGTTAGATTGGTATAATAAAGGTTATTATACCGCGGCAGCGGTCGCGGCAGTCGTCGTGTGAAGCCCTCTTAGTGTGAAGACCAAAGAGTGTAAAGACCATCGACTCTACCGTGCGACTCCACCGGGCAGGGACACCGCCAAGGGATAGTAGTAGCTTTTTATTTAATTTTTTCATTGATATGTTTATTATTGAAATGTTGTTGTTATATGCATGTGTTAATTTTATTTAATTTCTTTATTTTCTTAAATATGTGGGTAGATAGTATTTATAGAGTTGTAACTTTTTAGTTTTAGTTACTTTTTCTTATTTGTAAGTCGCTTTGGACAAAAGCGTCTGCTAAATGACAAAAGTAAGTAAAGTAAGTAAAAACATAATTTCCTGTAAAGATGCTTTGCAACGATTTGTATCGTGAAAAGCACTATACAAATAAACTTGAATTGAATACTTACTACTTTAGACACAAAACAGTAAAGGGAAAATAAATAAATTTTATATTATATTATATATTTTTTCATACAATGACAGCTCATGGTGACCACGGTTATATTAGTTATACTCAATAAACCATAACAAATGTTCATCCACTATATTTCAAATCTTCTGAAGTGCACAGAAATATAGTTCTAGCTGTCTAACTGCTTTCGACTTGTTCTTCATTTCACATATTCAAAATAGCTTACATTTTGTGTCAAACTATCAAATAACAACCTAAAATTCAGTCTGTTTCTGTTCCAAAGTGAAGATTTTGTCAGTTTTTCCTCATGTTCCACAGAAGAGAGTCTCAGTTTCATGACGTGAGTAAATTAATTTGTATTTTGTGTGATTTATTCCTTCAGCAACACTGTACTGTACATGCAGCTAAAAATATATGCGTAATGCCCTACAGATGCTCTCACCTGGCAGCTGTAACAAGTACTTGTACGGTTCCAGAAGAATCCTTTCAGAAGTTGCTCTTTCGTCGCCATCCATCCCCCCGTTTCTACAAAGAAACCTGCTGAGAGAGAAGAAGAGAGTGAGAGTAAAAACACAGCCTCCACAGAAGGTGACAGCTCAGTATTTTTTCTTGTATCTAAACGCTCGACGCATTCGTGCCGCAGCGGCTTCTAACAGCCAATTATTCCTGGCCGAGTTGTCATTAATTTGATTTGCTTTACTTCCTGGGAAACTGCTAACATTATGCATGCGGTGTTGGGACGCTTTGGGGTTTTCCCACAGTAAGCAGGGCTTCATTTGTTCCAGAACAAGTGGAACTTATTTTAGTGAACCTCAATTTAATTTACTTTTGAAAGAGATGTATTATGTTTCATGAAATGTAATATCCTACACATTTTATTATGTAAATATATAGTCAAATGTAATTTATTTACAAAGCTGAATTTCCAGCATCATTACTCCAGGCTTCAGTGTCACATGATCTTCAGAAATCATTCTAATATACTGATTTCAGAATCAGAAAGAGCTTTATCAGCTTTATTTGATGCTCAACGTAGCACAATGTTTTCGTGGAAACAGTGATGTTAATTTGAATATAGAATCTTTTGTAACATTACGAATGTCTTTGATTAATTGAATGCATCATTGCTCAAAAGTTTTTCAAAACAAAAACATTTGTAGTAGAATATTTACATATAGATTCAGTTGAATATTTTGATCTAAGGAATTAAACCTTAAATTCCTGAAATTATTTGTTTATTCTGATTATGACTAAAATGTAACTATTAATTGAATACCGGTGTGTTCTATTGCTGTTGCTGCCATTGTATAAAAGCAATATCCATGGTTAAAAATCACTAATATATCAAGTGGCTTATCGCTTAATTACTCATTGTTTTGAATGAATAATCCTATATGGTGACCAGATAAATTGCTGCTATTTAAACCATCAGGTGTTTAATTGTCATGCCTATTTAATCACTGTATGATTAAAGGACAATCAAAATGAACACTTTTATTAGTTGGATTATCTGTAAATCATTCTGATCAATATTTACAAACTCAAAAAATGAGCAGAACATCAGCTGCAGTAATGCAATTCTTAATTTCAGAGTAAATGTAACTGGGTCATTTCCTTCAATGAGATATATCTCAGCAGCTGGAGTGACACAAAACAATAGATGAGCGCTTACGCAACAATGGGAACAATTTATTATAGCATGTCGCTGTCATGGAAGCACAGCACTGGACTCATAACCAATTTCATGGACACAACAGCAACATGATTCTGCAGTCGCATCCCATCACTCAAACAGACACGGTCGTCTCTTCTGGGCCTGTTTAGGGCCAAGACAGATCCAAACGGGAAACAACAACCATGACCGGGGTTTTCAATGAAGCTTGTTTCTGCCACGGGATAAAAAAAAAAAAAATGTAATTGCGAGACTTTAATTGTACAATTCTGACATTTTCTAGCAATTCTCATTTAAAACTCAAGAAACGAGAAAAGTACGTTTAGATTCGTCAGAATGGTGCGTTTATATCTTGAAATTCTGAATTTTCTTCTCAGATTTGCAAGCTTATATTTCGCAATTGATCGGTTTTCCCAGTTTATCGGCCATACTGATAAATAAAAAATGTCCGTGTTGTGTCCGTCGCCTGAGCAGCTGACCAGCTCAAGTACAAGAGCCTCTAGAGGCAAATCACTGACACTGCATGCTGTTTGTTTTGACACCTGACACTACAGTATGTGTTTTCATATCATTATAAAGTAATTAATGTTAACTAGATGCAGCATTAATAGGGAAAAAAACACCAACAGAATGTTTGCCGTCAAAGCTCCCTGCTAAAAAAAAAACAATAGAAGCCCAATAGAAACCATCACAGAAATGCCAATGGTTTCCATTAAAATACCATTATAAACCATTAGCTTTTTCAAGTAAAACCATTACAAAATTCCTTTTTGTAGTGCGTTTTGGGCATTTTTCCAATAGGATTTAACATCCCACCAATAGAAGCCATCACATACCAGTAGACACCATTATAGTTTCCATTAAAACCAATACAATTCCCATTATAACCATTAAATCCATTACATTTTCTATTGTGTTTGGGGCAGGGTTCTATAGTTTTTTTTAGCAGCTAGCTGAGAAGACGCTAAAACTCGTAGCACCAAGCTGTTAACACAATGGGTCTCATTCTTGTATGAGCACGCTTTCCTGTAGCTCAAATAGTAGAGCATGGCGCTAGCAACGCCAAGGTCATGGGTTCGATTCCCAGGGAAAGCAAGAGCTGATAAAATGTAAAAACTGTAACTTGAATGCAATGCAAGTCGCTTCGGATAAAAGCGTCTGCTAAATGCATAAATGTAAATGCATTCACTAATAATTGCGTAGATTTGCGTACACATTTGAACTTCTCACGAAAACTTGCTGTGAGAAATGGGCCATTTCTCCTGTGCGGCATGAGTTCAGCGTAGCGCTTCAGATACAAAGCGATTTGCGATACACTGGCCAGAGCAAAGTAGACAGAGTTTTCAAAACTACTACTTTGAATGTAAATCTTTCGGTCTAGGAGACAATTGTTCCTACCATGCGATGTCTTACTCTAGAATAACTCCGTATGGACCGTACAATACATGCTTATTTTGCAGTTGCATATTTACTTTGCAGTTCACCACATTACAAAACTGTTATAACGGTATTCATAACATCGCATTTTCGACAACAACAGAGCTTTGATTCAGTAGTGGAGGAGGCTAGAGGTGGAAAAATGGCTTGTAAAAATGCCAACTTTGCACAAGCCATTGAAACGAATGGATTTCATAACGCAGCGATTTCTGCGTCCTGTGTGAAAGCAGCTTTATTCACAACATATGGTATACACATGAATTTGTTTTTAACCTCGTCCTGATGTTGGTGAATTTGGAGTAGGGATGGAACGATTACCGGTTCCCCATGGTTAGTATTACCGTTTCATATTTTAATTATCATTAAAACCGTATCCGATTACTGTGATTTGAACAACTCACGATAAATAAATGCTGGCCAGCATAAAGCAAAGTTTAAATAACATGCAGAATAAAGCAAGTTTCGTTTTGTGTCAAAACATGGTGGGAGGTTTTAAAAGAGTGCTTAGGGAATTATACAAATTAATTAATTATATGAATGCATCTCTGAAGGTTCTGGCTGTCTTCAGAAAAGATTTGATGTTATTGTTTTCATTTTCACGCCATGTTATACCTAATAAAGTAGGCCTAATGCTGCTTAGTCCACGGAGGTTACAGGAAACAGCTCTAATTCTGCTGTTCCAAAAGCGCCACCCAGTGTCAGAAAGTGGATTTACAGAGAGTCACATTTACATTTAGCCTGTGTGCAGTCTTTGTCTGGCCAAAAACAGACCTAATTTGCATGTCCTGCTGTAAATTTTGACCTGTTGATAAAAAACAATTTATGTGGACTCTACATATTCAAACAATTTGGATAAGGTATCTATAATTATTTATGGAGCAGTTACAATAGAATACATTATTAATCAATTATCATTTTGACTTAACCCTTTTCTTTATTTAAAGGCTGAAATGTGAGGTTCGCCATTTTATGAAACGCTTTTAAAGCTTTATTTGAACAGTTCGTAAATGCTATTCTATCATCATGTCATTTAAAATACGGACATCTTTGGTAATGTTTATGCAACAAAGTAATTTAATTTATTGTTTGTTGATTTTAAATACAAAACTTGCTGAAACGATTTGTGTCAGTACATCTCCAGCACATTTTAATAATACCGTGATAATACTGATAACCGTGATAATTTAGATCACTATCATCGTGATAAGACATTTTCATACCGTTACATTTCTAATTTGGAGTTTTCTAAGTGAGCCGCCACGTGCACAAAGTTAGTCATTTGCAAAAAACACGCCCAGACCATCTCCTCTAGAGTAGATTATTTCTGATAACAAGCAAAATATGGTTGCTGCGTAATTCAGACAGGCTGATTGAAAATGCAAATTCATTCTCTGCCAGCAGGAGGCGCTTTTAGAGCAGGAGAGATAGAGGCAGTGTTGCCAAGAATTGAGCTACTTTATCACTGCTGCCGCGGGTTTAAGCAATCCCAAAAATATGATATTTAGCCCCTAAAATGTGAATTTTACAAGGGGAACCCCAATAAAAAAAATGTGTATTTTACCCCCAGGATGCGATTATTACCGGGGGACCCCCCTCGAAACGTGATCGGGCTAGTTTTGGACAAGTTTTGAGTAGCAATTGGGTGGGTTTTGTTGTGAAAACCTGGCAACCCTGGAAAGCGGTTTCCCCAGTAACGACTGTACACAAAGCAGCGCTGAGCTCACAAACACTGTTTTATCAGGCATTACAGGCAAGATGAAATGAAAACGACATAGAACATTTTCTAAAGACAGTCGCTTTCCTTCAGAGATACAGTGATATAAAACACCTGCACCACATTTCGATTTTGAAATGTGCAGTGCCCATATTTATTTATCGAAGTCAAAGCCTTTTGGAAAATATATTTGTGGCGGGTCACCACAAATAAATATATGTATAAGAAACACATGTGATTTGTGATTTTTGCATATGCATGCTTTCAGTTGTTCCTATATTTTTTCTTACATTTAGAATAAATTTTTTCATTTATTCTAAATTTGAAACATTTTCAAATTCTCAGTAATAATTTTCATTTTTGGGTGAACTATACCTTTAATGCAGCCGATTGAAACAAACAGAAACGCATACTCGGAGTCGGAATTGCAAGATATATACTCAGAATTCTTAAAAGTTGCATGGGGGAAAATGTCTGAATTGCAAGAGATTTAAAAAAAATAAAAAAATATTCTTTGACAGAAAAAAGCATCCCATTTTAAATGGGTGAAGCATCTGTTTTGATCAGGTCACAGAAGGCAGGGAAGAAATAATGCCACATCATAAAACGCAAATAACCATAATAATAATTTTTAAATAACTGCAGTTAAGATACCAGAATATCCATGTTTCTATACAGAGAAAATAAACGTTGTCTTTACTCCCTAATCTCCACTGTTGAAAAGAGACAACGCTAACACAAAACACTCGGTGAGCAGCTCCTTTGATTTCTTCATTCTCAATATAGTCTAAGGACTGGAGATCTAGGATGAAAGGAGGCGATGCTAGGATTTCTCTGGTCTAGATCAGCAGAAGTCCTGTTTCAAACCTAATAACACTGCATTCACAAGATCAGCATCCCCATGTGGTTTTCAGATGGGATTTTCCTCATGCCAGTGATGAAAACATAATCAGACAGTTGAGCCGGATCATACATGATAAAACAACGGCTCTCCATTCTCCCTCTATCACTCCAGCCTTCACCATGAGGCTTGAAGAGAAAGCCTTGTATTATTAGCAAACATACAATGGCATTTCTTTATCACGGAAAGGCTTAACAAGTCTTATGTGCAAAATAAACAGCTTAGCAAAAAAAGAGCTAAATGTAATATTCACAAATGTACATTTATAACAATAAAATAAAAATAATAAATTACAATAACATTTCTTATTAAATGTACATTAATGATAATAATAATAATAACATAGTTATTATCAATGTATATGAATAAAATAGTAACAACATGTCTTATTAAATGTACAATAATAATAATAATAATATAATTAATGATAATAATAATTATGTCTTGTAAAATATTCTTATCTTATTACTATTATTGTAAATGTACATTTAAAACAACAGTGGTAAATTACAATAGCGTCTATTATTATGTTCATTGTTATAAATGTACATTTAACTATAAAAATCATATTAAGAAAAAAACAAACCAGACAGTAAAATAAAATGATCCCCACCCACCTTTCAGATCGAGAAGTCGCACTCTAGCACTTCCGGTTTCGTAATCAGCACGTTACTCTTCCGGTTTCAATTTTTTCCCCACTGACAGCCAGCTCGCTAGCATTAGCCAGTTAGCCAAAGACGACAATTTAACTCCACTTCGATTCACAGCTCATTAAAAACACGATCCATACGGCACCTTATCCTCCTTATTACTGTAATATCCCTTTATATGGATGTAGAATAGGTATTTAAGACGCGCCAGAGAGCCTTGGGTTGATCTGTCTCGTCTGGGTTTGACCGGAAGCTCACTCATCTGCTGCTCGCGCTTAAATACGCCATGGACTCAGCAGGCGCGGAAAGTGGGCGGGGCCTGAAGACATGTCTTTCTTTCTTTCTTTTGCCAATGAAGCAGCATTGAACTATGGTAGATGTAGTTAAAATGTAATGTTTTATATATATTTTAATAATATACTTTAGTAATGTTAAGTAAAATATATATGTAACTACAAATATTTTAAGAAATAATATATATTTTATATATCATGTGTGTATATATATACTGTGTGTGTGTGTGTGTGTGGACACACACACACAGTATATACATATGTACACACATTTATATTTGTATTTATATATTTTAATAATATATATATATATTAGTAATGTTTAGTAAAACATGTAACTACAAATATTTTAAGAAATAATGTATATTAATTTTATTAATATGTGTATGTGTGTGCATATATGTATATATACTGTGTGTATATATATACACACATACACACATTTATATATATATATATGTGTGTGTCTATGAAGAGTTTGTATTTGTACACGCACATACATACGTGCATACATATATATTTTACTAAATATTATATACATATATATAAATGTATATTAAACACATTAATTTTCTGCAGACGTAAAATATATCAATACCCGTGTTTATGATATTTTAGATAATATTTGATAGTTTGATATTTGGGGACCTTTTTTCACCACTGTTAGAAGAAAATACAAAGTATTTTGTGCAGATGTAGTGCTAGATTGCGTAAGATGACACTGAATGTTGTTATTATTATTATATTACATTCTCCTGCATGTAATTTTAAAAACATGCAAGTCTCACAGTTATTTTAAGGACAGCAAATGCTGCTGCGTTTTAGTGCCTCGGGAAAACGGCTAAACTTTAAATGAGAACATAAAACAAATATGGACCGGGTGACTGTTTATTTCTTTTATTCAAATAAACGTTTACACTTCTGATCATCAAGTGTAATTGTACGCAAAGAGCAGGCCCGTGAAAGTGGGCGGAGCCTGGAGATGTTTCCCCACTCGCTGTTGAACTCTGGGAAATGTAGTTTTCGTCATCATCGTGTGTTCTATTGTCCCAACGCGAGTGTTCCGTTGAAAACATACAAGTCCCATGTGTCTTTGCGATTAAAGGAACGCCGAGACGGTTTACCTTCCAATAGAGAACGGACGGGGCGGTTCCACGGTGGGAGGTTTGTGTATCCTTCAGTCCGTTTCAGAAGCGGAGAGGATTACCACCGAAAACGAGTGAGGACCGATTTTATCGGATTCGCATCCCGACACCTTCCCTACATTTTCGGACGACGTTTCCGTCGATGATTTTCCACGATTCTCCAATGGATTACTAATTTACCTCAGGAACATCGTGATCTGTCGGATATATCAGGTAGGACGTTATGTTGACCAGATAAAGTCTTAATGGAGACGGAGATCGAAAGAAAACTACGCCGCGTCGAGCTTCTAAATTAGCACTTGTTAGCATTATTTACACGAATGTCATTTATTCGCTATTTTGACAGCTAGGCGTAACGTTAGCGCTGTCGATCAACGCTTCTGCTAACCTTGTTTTCTCGCTGGCCAAACGGGTTACGACGTTAATAGTGCATCTAGACAGCGGGAGACTTTTTGTTCGCCTTTATTAGTTTGTTATTAGTAGATGCAGCAACTTTGGGCTCCACTTTTATCAGCAGATGTTGTTGTGTTGGAATTCGCCAAAAGACTCGAGCACTTTCTTTTCGCTGCTCGGCATCAGATAGCTGATGGGGAACACTGCCTTACGTAAGGCTTTGTGTGATCGAGAAGAGATGTTTCGACTAAACCTGACAGGATAAATGTATGAATCTGGAGTGTTTCACTGGCTCCTCGCGAACTCGACCGCAGCCATCGTCTCCTCGAATGAATCAACATCGTTGCGGCTTGCGTCCAGAAGCGATCCAGTATCGCGCATTTTCTGGAAACGCCGTGTTTATTATGTTTTTAACCTCGACGTCGATTTCTACGGATCTTTGAGCTCGAGCAGAAATGGCCGGTGAGGTAGTTCTCATCCCTAACGTTAGTTTTCAGCGAAAACAGTTTCATTTGCGAAGATTTAACGGTTGTTTCGACGACACGACAGTTATTGTTTGAGGTGACATTGTCGTTTCGTCTCACAGCATTCTCTGATGTCGAAAGCAAATAAGTCCCGATCGGAGCAAGTTGTACAAACCCCGTTTAGCTTGACCTTGTTCTGATCGTTCATTGTGTCGAGCGTGTTTCAGCATTTTGTAGCCGAGCTTTGTCGCCTCCATTTAAAGCGCTTTGTGATTTAACCGTGATTTTCTCCCGTCGCGACACTTGGCTTTATTCGAAATCGCAATGTCGCCCCGCTTCGTGAAGTCAACACGGCTCGCGTTAATAAAGCACGGTTCAAAGCAGCGCTGAACGTCGCAATGTTAAGGATGTCGATGTCAAGCGACTGCAGTTGTGTGGCACAGAAATGGCGTCATAATGCTGTAGCGCAGTCGACATCACGCGCAGACTACTATAGTCTAACAACACCGACGCTTAACTTTATCTAGTACTTTAACTCTAGTTGTTTTACTCGAATGTAATGCTGACTCCTCAACTCCAAAGAGTTCAACTGAGGAACCGCTCAGCGTTCGCTTCTGTGGTGGATCGATCATTACATAAACAGCTGAAACACTTATGGCTTAAATGAACCACAAATGAAAAGCCCCTATTACCTGGCTGTTATCACTGAATAGCTACAGGCTCTGTAAACTGCAAAGAGTCAGGGGAGCGGCCCGTCCTCGTTTTAGCCAATCAGAGACGCGCTTCGTCCGTCAATCATTTTGTGCTGACATTGCTGGCATGTTTGAGTAGGGCGGGGTTTCGGAAAGAGGGCGTGTCGTCGAAGAGATGGGGGTTGGTTTAAATCGGTGACTAAGTCTGGTGGAAGTTAGCAAATTTTGTTTTCTTTCTAGTCTGTAGAAAAAGCAAATGCAAAGACTGTTGTCAAACAAGTTTCCTCCTGACGCTTCTCATGTCTGCCACTGGTTGACAAGTGCTGGCCACAATACCATTAGTTAAGTTGAGTTAATAAAGCTGTGTCTGGTTCACACTGTTTACATTGAAATCAACTTAGAAATAGTTGTCTCTTTTTATTAAAAAAAAAATTCAAATTAGACGTATTTGTATTTCAGAAGTATTGCTGTTTTTCTGTTGCTTGATCATGAACACAACAATGGTGATCAACCCTTGCACGATATGAACCTACAACCTTTTTGTAACCAGACAAGGGTTAACAACCAGTAGTTATATTTCCTCCTTTTTGCTAACATACAATCTTTCTAACAACTAGAGGCAATTACCTGGTTATTTCCATAGATTACTACAATATACACTTTTGAGAACTGTTGACTTCAGCATGTGATGTTCCTCATAATAGGTCACTTTGAATAAAATATTCTGTTAAATGAAAAATATAAATGATCAAAATGTCCTTATTTTTAAAAAAATACATATACACATTAAAAAATATTTATAATTTTGTGACCCACACTTGGTTTGGGTTTTGACCACTGAAAATGTGAACAATTTACTCATGGAGCCAAACGTAATTCTCTGTATCTCTGTAAATGAACCATATAAGGCCTTAAAAATAAATATAGGATACCAAAAGAAAAGTGTGCTACGAACTAAAATCTAAAAGGATATTAAGATATCTTTAATACTTTTTGAGTTACGTGCATGCAAAAACACAAAGTGCTTTTTTTCCCATTTCAAAACTGTCACCATTGGCATATGCAACAAAGATTGTTGACGTCATCAACATCTTTTAACTTATATGCCTGCCAATTTCTGTGCAAAAAATAAATGATGCTGGCATATTTCAAAAGTAATTTGTACCCCCTGTAATATGGCTTCAAATCTCAGTTGAAAAGTGTCATGTTGACCCCCCCCCCTTTACAAAATAGTGTATTACTCAGTAAATATACATCCATGACATTTCATATTTTGGCTTTCTTCCCGATGAATGCTTGTTTTTGTTCAGAAAAAAATGTCAATCCAAAAATGTAAGTTTCTGAAATTTGGTTGATTTGACATTGACTCAAATGTAAATTGTATAAAATATAAAATGTATTACTATGATTGTTATAGTATTATTATGATGGATCAAGTTTTGTAAATAATTTGAAAATATGATGTTGCACGGTAGACTTGTTGTAAGTTTCACGTTGGTCTTTTTTGTCTGAAAATGTAAATGTTAATCACAATTCACGAATGTATTAGAGGCTGAATAAAAGTGTTATAAACAGCTCACGTTCAGCATGAAGTATATCTAGAGCTGCAGATGTCTGTGCCTCCCAGTTAAAAAATACAAACATTTCGCTGCAATCAACCGGTTCCATTAATAATTAGTCATTTATTTGAGACGCTTATCCAAAATAACTTCAATCAAGAGCACAATTGCTCTAGTTAATGAACTAACCCTTTCAACCATCTGATTACCAACCAAGTTCTTCAATATGATTTTAATTTCAAATAGTTTGAGTAACAAATCTGAACTATTTCTATTTAGGGCACAGTTTTGGGGAACATTGTTGGGCACACGTGTGTCTGTGTAGATCTAAAGTAATTCACACTTCCTAATATCAAAAAGCCCAGCATGATGGGTAAATATAATTGCCTTTTACTTTCTAACAACTCAACTGGTTAACATATGAGATTTCTATGACTGTCCTACTTAATGTCAGATCAAACATCTCAGCAAAGCAAGCTTTTCACTCATCTCTTCCGCTTCTTGCTCTTGTTCACATATGTTTTCATGTCTTTCAGCTGAAGATCTGAAAGTGAGTTCACTCGAGAGGATCACCGTCACTGTGGACAGAGATGAAGGTAATGGTCTTGAACTTTAGAGCCACTTTATAGAGATGATATTGAGCATGGCAGATGATTAAATACTTGAAATGTCTCTAGACGTTGGTTTATGTCACAGCAAGACAAAGCCATGGTGTGTTACTTGCTATTGCCATTTGATTGCAGTTTGTATTGTGGAAAGACGTTCTCATTTAACTCATTTAACAATTTGTATTTTTGCATTAGTATTCTTGGTCTTCCTGGAGGTTGTAAGACAAATGCATAAATTTAATCTACATTGATTTTTGATAAATGCAGCAAAGTTCAATTTTGAATTCATGTTTTAAAGTTTAAGCTTTTGTGTTAAAGTTTGATTTGGTGTAACTACGACACTTGTATTTCAAGTAGTATTTTATTGGTTGTTGTTGGTCTGTATCTGCTGTTTTTGTTTATGCAGTAATTTTTTCTGTGTAGCGCATATGTATTTTAATGTCACAGTGTTGAGTTTTGCATAGTAATTTTGCTTTATGATGGTAACTTCGAAATGCAGACATTTTCCTACAGATGCACTGCTCTCTAGATTTGTGCTCTGTACAGACAACATGAACACTTTGCTCTGCTTCCCGGCTTTCTTTTTCTTTTGGTCTGTTTCTATCTATAAATTCATCATTGTAGGACATTAAATACCAGTCGGCTGTGCAGTTGTTTTTAATGTAAAGCGTTTATACTTTCCTTTTGTTTCCATGGTGACTACCGACCAGATCGTTACCTGTAGAGTTAAATTATGGTCCTGGACATGCACTTAATGACTAAACTAAGTTAAATAACCAACGTCTGTTCAGTGAAATAGAGTAATCCAGTGGATAGTGAAAGTAATATTGAAAATAAAGCATGCTTTGTCACACGTGATGCATCTCTGATTACAATAGAATGTCATTGCATGTATTTTAAACAGAAAGTGCATCCTACGGCATGCTAATACCAAGTGTAAACCGGGTCTGCTTACGCAAGATGCCGGGTTCAGTCTGTAAAAAGGAATATGATAAAAATTCATGGAGGCGCAGTGGTACTGAGTCATGCTCCATTAGCAAACTCCAACACATCTTGTATCCACCTCTGTAACATATGGTCATGCCCAGCAGCAAGGTGGACGGCATGAAGATCATCGCAGAGATCCATCACGCACTAGTGCTCCGGTCGGTGGAGGCACTCTGATTCACAGTCGGCTGTGGTTGTTGTTAACTGTTATTTGAATAATCATAAGTGGTACAATGCGATTTACCCATCTGCTCCATTGACTGACGTCTGTCTTTGTAGAGATTGAGGAAAAACCTGAGGCTCTTATTCATGTTGTTCATTAAGCTGCTCGTTTAGCTGTGAGATTGTATTGCTCTTCTAGTGAGAGTTTTGGGTATTTACTTACATTTTGGAAGAGAAGGCTATCTAATAGTCTTGATTGGATAGATTCTCTCACACCAGAGACTGATGCATAGCTGCAAAAGTTCAGATCTATTCAGTGCAAACCTCTTAACAGCATCAACTCTTGTCTGTAGGCACTTATATTCTTTTAGGAGATGTACTGTGTACTTTAAGTACCTTGTCTTTGTAATCTTCATTCAAATGCAATAAGTAGATTATTTCTCAGACATAACACCAAGAACTGAATATTTTATGAAAAGGCATAATAATACAGTTTTGCTCATGCATTTTTAATTCCCTGGCTAGTAGTGTTGGGTGTAATGCATTACTAAATAACTAATTACTGTAATTTAAGTACTTTTCCCATGAAAAAGGGATTACTGTTGATTTGCATAGCTGGCAATTTCAGTCAGCACTTGCCTTTTTTCTATCCAGTATGCAACAGACTGTCCAGAGCTCAATGAGATCTCCAGCCAGCTGACTGAGCACGACTGGTTGTTGTAGCTGTCTTGGCATGTAATTATATGACATTACATCACATCCTCAGTCATTTGAGTGCTGTGAGGAGACTGGCAGTGCCAGGGTGTGTGTGCTAATTTTAAGATTCCCACCCTCTGACACGACAGTAGAGAAACGGCCAACAAGACTGATGTTTATCTCACTTTACAGTGCCCTTACAAGGCGCCCTACTCCGCAGAACGTGGTAACATCCCTCTGGATGTGTTGACGTCCCCATTCTGAGAAGCGTTTCTTTTCACCTTGTGGTGAGAAACGCTGACATCGAACTTCCGTCAGCGTTCCTGCGACTGCGTGCAGCGCCGTGGACAAATGAAGATGGCACTGGGTATTCATCTGCTGTTTTTGGCTCTCAAAATGTAAATAACACATCTGAGGAGTCTATGAAGTCGAGCTCTTTGTGTGCATGTATTAAGTACAAATGTGACAAGAGGTTACGCTGGACTGCATCCCAGCAAAACAAATGTGTTTTTAAAGTAAATGTAGGTGTTTGCCTTTACAGAAGTCATTGTTGTGAAACTAGGATGTTCTGGGTGGTTGCTAGGGCATTGCTAAGGTGACCAGTGTTGTTATTTGGACATTGCTGTGGAGTTGCTAGGGTGTTCTTGTTGGTTGCTTAGTGGCCTCTTAGTAATCTCTTTATAAGTCACAAAAGGCCACTGCCTATAATTTAGTATTATTTATACTATTGGATTATTTATTCGTGTTTTGAATTCGCTTTTGTTTTGATATTTACAGTTGTAATTTTAGTTTACATTTTTAGTAATTTTGTTGTGTGCTTTTGTTATTTTTATCAGTTTTTGTTTTTTAAAGATATTTACATTTAGTAGTGTTGTCAAAAATATCGATATTTCGATAAATATCGATACTGAAATATCTGAACGGTACCAATATTAATTTCCCGAAGTATCGATACACCGATACTAGCCGAGCTGTCACTTTCACTTCTCTCCAAAGGCGCGTGGACAAGCACCACACGTGACCGCAGTCGTCTCCTTCGCTCTGGTTAAATAGCAAACGTGAAGTGAATAGAAAGATGACTGCTCTGGTTGTTAAAGAACACAGCAGGAGCGCTATCTGTAGGGATCTATGATCTCCGCGATGCAGAGAACGCGCACGGAATCCAGTCATAAAAACGGAATTTACAGTTTAACGCGGAATGTCGCGGAATTTGTCAAAGTTTGGATGAATTAATCAAAAGTAGGTCATTACACTTAAATCAAATCGCGATATGGACTAGTATCTGTAAATATTAAGCTGCAAAAGTGGATTTAAATATGAATCCTGCATGTTCTGCGCGTCTCTGTGTGAATGTGCTGCACCTGCAGTTGTGTTTACTAATGTGGCGCTCGCGGTGATTTCAGCGTCTGCCGTCTCAATGAGGACATAAATACATCAACAATATCTCCAGAACTGATCTGAAAGGCACTTTACAAGCTTTTTACCATTTAATTTGGGTAAAACTAGCGTCATATCATACACACACAGAACTTTAGAAGTATTCACGGCAACCCGTCAAAATAAATGTTCGGTTTAACAGCCTATTAAAGACCGTGTGCCAGAAATAGGCTATATTACTATTATTTAGTAGAATGTACATAATACTTACTACTACTGTTAATTTTTTTAAAAGAAATAATCACAAAATATTTTATTTTAATAGTAAATCCCCTTCATTTGCCAAAAATGTAAATGTTTAATTTTCATTAATTCAAATATAAATTAATAAAACAAAAATGTATGCCTTCATCTGATATCCAGTAAAATTTAAATACACAACACAGAATTTCTGAGGGGGAAAACACATTTCATAAGGCTACTGTAAGAATAAATAAAAATTGTTTGTATGCATTCAAATAACAGACATGCTAAAACATAGAATTTGGTAACAATAAAACATAAGGTGAGAAACAAATAAAACATTTCATACGGCCCTAAATGTGTCATTTTTGTTACACTTTTAATAAATGTTAAATTGTATAATTTTCATGATTTTAATGAATTAGACATGCTTTTAGATTAATAGCATTTAATTTGACCATTAAAAAAAAAAAAGAGTACAGAAAAATTCAAACGGAACAAAACAGAATCCAGAAAAATTAAAAATTGAATGTAGAAAAAAATAAAACGGAATTTGGGGAAAAATAATACAGATTTCATAGGATTTTTTCATTTGGTTATGAAGCAAATGAGAATTTTTGGGATTTTAATTAGTACATGTATTAGTAAACGTTAGTTTCAATTAACATTTAACTAAGATTAATAAAAGATTAATAAATAATTCAACAAATGCAGTACCTCAAGACATTTTTTTGTTCATGTAAAATATACCGCATGTTCTCGACTTGTTACATTTATCTTTAAATTAAAAAAATTACCCCCTTAATATTGTGGCTTTTTTTTCTCCGTGGTATCGAAAATGGTATCGAATATCGATATTTTTCAAGGTATCGTATCGAAGTTAGAAATTCCAGTATCGTGACAACACTAACATTTAGCATTAATTTATATATAATTCAGTGTTCAAACTTTTAGTATTTTAACTTATTTTGAATCAGTTTTTATTGTTATCATTCTTATCATTGTTATCAGTTTTAGTCTTTTGAGTGTTGTTGTTTTTTATTTATAGTTTTATTCATTTTTATTTCCGTTTAAGTCATTTTAGGTTAAACTAAATTACAATGAGGAATGCTGTCTTGGCAACTAGCTGAAATTAATAATATATTTTATTTCAGTTAATGTTTATTTTATTCCAAGTAATGGAATTTTTTATATGATTTTAATTTTAGTTTCAGTTTTAGTTAACAATAACAACACAACTAGATATGGCTCAGGTCCTTTTAATGAATAATTATTATTGTTATTTAGAATCATAATAAAGTGAAAGTGACGTGACATACGGCCAAGTATGGTGACCCATACTCAGAATTCGTGCTCTGCATTTAACCCATCCAAAGTGCACACACACAGCAGTGAACACACACACACAGCAGTGAACACACACACACACCGTGAACACACACCCGGAGCAGTGGGCAGCCATTTATGCTGCAGCGCCCGGGGAGCAGTTGGGGGTTCGGTGCCTTGCTCAAGGGCACCTCAGTCGTGGTATTGAGGTGACTTTTATAAAAGACTTTTACTGCAAATGTACAATAAAATTAAAAGCAAAGGTATCCTCGAAGTTGTTCCTGAAAACCTTCTAAATAAATAATTGCACTTGTGTTCTATTTAATAGCAATTTGCCTCAAGAAGATGAACACCCAAACATCTTTTTTGCATGCTAAGATAGGTCAGCAACAGCACAGACTACTTCACCAGTTTAAAGTATTGACCAGCACAACAAAGAGAGGCTTCAAAGCAGGGCTATTTTCTACTGTTTGTGCTCGGAGAAGCTTAATTCTTTCCTACATTCCCCTCCATGTCCTTTTGCTTGCTGAATAAGCCCAGTTATGGTTAGATAAGAGTATTGTTTGGTTTTTGCTTTGAATTTTTTTGTCCCAAAATGCACTTCAGGATGCCTTCAGGAGGTTTGTCTTTGTGTTCGGTGTCGCCGTTAGTCTCTGACATGCGGCTCTATCTATCAGAATGACCCATTTTGAGGAGGGTGATTTAGGGTAGGTGGAGAGACGGACATCTCTTGGCTGTTTCTATTTATAAAGCGTGACACAGAAGACCGCCAGCATTGCCCTCCACAGGCGGCAGTGACCTGTTCCTAACCCTTGTTTGCTTTCACGTCTGACACCCATCTCAAACGAGTTGCTGAAGTGCTATAGCTCATGTAAGTAGGGCTGCACGATTAATGGAAAAAAAATCACGATCTCGATTCATACATAAATGCGATCTCATTTCTAAATGACTGCGATTCACTTCCGTATACTTCCCTGCATTCAGATCATGCTGCATTCACGCGTTATTGGTCACACTCACACAATAACAAAACGCTATTAATTCACCAATCAATCATAAATCTCGACCACTTTTCTCCTCTCCCTCATTGGCCACGTGACGTGTAACAAGGCGGCAGACCTAAACGGAGATCCTATGCATTCAAATCGCTCTTGCGGTACTTTGATGTCATACGGTGATCATTCATTCTGCGCAGCGATGCTTCAACTGGGCGTCAACATCAACGCTTGACGGAGGGCATGTCTGAAGCTTGGTGCTGACCATGGTGCTGACGCGCCGTCATAGTGATAACAGCCAATCACATACTTTTCTGGTGCTGCATGAACGGGATTGGCTAGCGTCTGCGCTAGGGTATTTGCATAAGGCGATCTGATTGGCTGACACCTGCGTTGGCGCTTGAAAAGTTGAAAAGTTTTCAACTTCTGCCGCGTCCATCGCCAGTGAAGCGACGCGAGGCACTCTTTTTTCTTTTTTTTTTTTTTTTTTTTTCTTTTTTTTTATTCGAACTATAACATACAACATGTTATCAAGAAACAAAATAATAAAAAAAGGAAAAGAAAAAGATAGAAAGACATTACAACAAACAAAACAGTTGCCAGGGGGAGGAAAGTATTAAACTTAAAAAAAAAAAATTCGATTGAAGTATTAATTAGAATAATAAATCTAACCAACTTTAATAACTCAAGCACGTCCCATTTTGCAAAAGTCATGTTACATGATTTTACTGATTTACACGTGAAAATGGGCTTTTATGGAGGTGTGAAAGCACACTGCTGGAAGGGAGGCAGAATGGGGCGCAATAATCGTTTTATCTCGATCATTATGTTTTCATAATCGTTGGAGGCCGAAATTGAAATCTCGATTAATTGCACAGGCCTAGTTTGGACTCTCATTCTGACGGCACCCATTCACTGCACAGGATCCATTGCGGAGACAGTGATGCAATGCTACATTTCTCCAAATCTGATGAAGAAACAAACTCCTCTACATCTTGGATGGCCTGAGGGTGAACAATTTTTTTTGTCCCCATGTTTTGAATATCCGGTGTATTCTTGTCAATCTGCTGGTGTTTTTGCCCCCAGCCATGGTTAATTTCTAACCCTGCCCTCAGCATTGTTTATCAAACTCTGATGAATGAATATGATATGGTGTCATGGAGCTACAGAGCGTCTGATGGTAATTTCATCCTCCGGGAGATAAGGTCGTGATTCATAGAAACTGAACAGATTTCGATATGTTTGGTTGTGACTGTAGGAGGCATATTTGACAGATTTTGTGGTTCAAAGGAAGCTGGCTGGCTCGGAGTACTTGTTAATCACCATGTTAGATGTTGAAGCCAGAGGCAGACTTAACTGAACTAAACTGTGGATTAATGAACCAGCCCAACACAGTCCCGCATGGTCACGACAACGTGTTCTTTTCAAACATAGACAGATGAATTTCTGACTTTAGAAAGGGACAATCAAAGGGTCCAGAATTTTGTGACTGAACTTGTTGGTTCATTCATAGTCTGAACTATTCAAAGTCTTCGCAAAATGAGGATAAACACTCATTTTATATCAGTATACTTTTTTTTTTCCTATTTTTTTTAAAGTTGACATTAGCCTACACTTAGACTAATGAGCTGTATTGACGTAATACAATATTTTAAACATAAATAAACATTAATGTTAATAAATAAAAAAATATTAATTTATTTAATATGAATTCTTAACCATTTCAATAAATTTAAATGTTTATATATGATTTTTTAGCAGTTTGAGTATAAGGAAGGCACATTATAAATACATTTTTTTATTATTATTATTATTATTAATATCGGTGCCATTTAATGGTTTGTTGCTGCCATTTTAAATTTTTTGCTGTTATTATTATTATTATTATTATATAGTTATTAACCATGTTTGCTGTTAGTTATTTTATCACAGTCAAAATGGTCTCTAATCTGTTACCTTAAATGACTGTTATTGTTAATAAACTGTTAACTAATCATTTTAATTTTAACTAATGATTTTATTTATTATGTTTGTGTTATTTTGAGCATTCAGATATTCATTCATTCAGTGCCTTTTACTTATTTGCAGTTGCCGCCATTGTCAACATAAGCAAAATAATAATAATATGACCAAGTTATTTTTCACTTCAAAAATTAGATCCCCCTTGTTTGTTAAAAGCTTTTCACAATCATGGCTCATCTAATCAGATTTCAAAGTCTGAATAATCAGTTTCATAATTTAATGTGTCATTAAAATTCTGTTGCAATTCCTTAAAAAAACAATTAACAGCCAGTGCGGGCCAGTTTTATTTACTCATATTTACCAATTTTATTATGCTGATTTTGGACTAAAACATGATTTTGTTAATATTATTTATTTGTTTGCTGTCCACCACATTATGATGTTGGTGCGTTGTCTTTTATTTGAGTAGTATCTCTTCTCTCTTCCATTGTTGACATGCTCATTGTCAGAGGAAAGAGCCGAACACATGTGTTTAATCAGGCGGTGGACGGCAGGGGAGAATTTTCCACCCCAGCGGAGCTAGGTGAATCGAAAAGCTGTAAAACAGCCAACACGAGGAACTGTTTTCCTCTCGCACAAAGTCCAGCAATAGCTTTTCTGGCGTTTCAGCTTCTCAGGTTATATAACCTTCACTTGAGAGGAGTTTGTAATAACGTTGGCAGAGCAGTGCAGGATTTTGAAGTCTTTACACTGCTGGCCAAAGTTCCTGCAGCCGAATGCAAATGGCAGCACGGAGGAATCTCCTGCGCTCTCCTGCACACGCAGCCCTGCCTTTGAGCAGAATCCGGCTGCATGATCCAGAAAATACATGAGTGCTGCTCTTTGTTAGCTATTCTAGAGTAATGGATACTCGCTCTGCAAAGGCGTGACTCGTCAAAGTACAACAACACTGATGTTGTCATTTAGAGCAAAGCCAATTGAATTTCTGGTTTGCTGTTTGGATCATTTGTCAACTTTTTAACAGCAAAGTGATTAGTAAGACAAATTAGGTAGGGACAGTTCACCCAAATTTGAACATTCTGTCATTGTTGTTCCAAACCTGTACGAGTTTCTTTCTGCTGAGGACAAAAGAAGATATTTTGAAGCATGTTGTTAACCAGTGTGGGGAAATTTACTTTTAAAAATAATGTATTACAATATTGCGGTACTCCCTAAAAAATAACTAATTATGTTACGTCGTTATTTTTTATGGAAAGTAATCTTATGTTACTTTTGCATTACTTGTCAAATCTGGGCTGGGCTTGCTTGTTTGTTTTTAATATTTAAAAAAGTCTGATTGCTTGCAAAAAAATAATAAAATAAATAAAAACATAAGCCTCTTGAAGTAACATTTTTGCTCATTGACTTCCACTCAAAAAGTGCTAAATTTCACAATTTCAAACAAATGACAAATAACGCATTAAATTAATTGTGAAATTTTGAAGTAGAAAGACTGAAATAGTATTTTCTTGTTATTTTTTTTTACAGTGTAGGGTTTAGATTTTCCTCAACTTAGTATAAGCAAAAAATAAAAATAGAAATAAAATAAAACCAATAATAAAAATGAAAAATGACCAATATTTCTGATGTATTAAAGGGACAATTCAGCCAAAAATGAAAATTCTGTCATCATTTACTCAGGTTGTCCCATACCTGTATGAGTTTTTTTCCCCCCCTGATAGACCCAAAAGAAGAAAATGCATCGCCATGAGCATGCATAAATTCTGTTAATGTGGCAAGATGTAAACAACTAACTCCGTTTTACAGATTGCTTAACTGAAGTCACGTTTGGGCGATGTTTCACTTTGTTTCCTCAAATTGCTCCATGTTGCTAACATTAAGCATAATTGCTGCTGGCTGATACATTTCCTCCGTTCCGTTCTGCAGTAGCCTCGTCTGAAGGGTTTGTGTTTGACAGCCAGGCGTGTGTGTGTGTGTGTGTGTGTGTGTGTGTGTGTGTGTGTGTGTGGATGGAAATGACCTCATGCATGTACATTCAAGTGATTCATTTTGGTCATCTTTGGGGGAAAAATAGGCTAATATGCATAATAGTTTGAAGGTGGTGATCTGTCATTTGCTTCTACAAATTGGCTTACACAAAATGATTGATATATTTATGTTTATGAACATTATATGCTTTCAATCATTCATAGCTCAAGTGCATTTAATGTATATTGGTGGTTTAAAGTGTGAATAAATGAATGGCCATTTACACAGTGTGTTTTTCCATGTGCACTTTGCCTGTTTTCCATTGTTTTTCTATATAAACATGCACAAATGTTACATGAGGATGTGTTTGACTGTTGCTCTCATGTCTTTAAGACATCAAACTTATTTAAATGATAAAAAAATGCACTTAATGTAAAACACACACACACACAACAATAATGATTATTTTCATATATTTTAGAAGTTCATTCTATTTTTTATTTTATTTATTTTTCATGTAAAAATATAAAAATATTTTATTTATTTATTGTGGTGAGGCGAGTGAAAATTTTGGTAGGGCAAGTAATTATTTTATTTATTTATTTTTATTACTTTTAAATTTCTATGTAGATGCACTCCCAACAAAATCACCCCACTAACTCTTTCAAATAAGGCCATTTTTTTTTCATATCGCAATATATTGCAGAAAATTAAAATATTGACAGTTTTTTCCAATATCATGCAACTCTTTTCCATACCCGTCAACCAGTTATTTTTCCATACATCAAAAGTTCCTAGTGTCTGATCTGTAAAGTTTTAAAAAGGCCAAAAAACATTTTTGGACAAAAACTTTGTGCACTATATTCCATAGGCACAGCTATTGTATGGGCGTATGACAGGGGTCTTCAGCTAAAATGGCTTGAGGTCCAGTAATGAACCCTCCCCACCAGCCGAGGTCCGGACAAAAACAATTGATTGTTTTTGCCAGGCCAGGGTATATGCAAGATATTTAAGCTTAATTTCAAGACTTTTAAAGACCTTTTTTAAGACCTGCACAAAAATAAAATAAATAAATAAAATAAAATGACTGTAAAAAGCATGATTTACAGATCAGATGCAGGTTTTCACAAAAAACATCAAGTATTATATTAATTAAATAACATATATGAATATATTTTACTGCCTTAATTGTTTACATTTTACAACACATTACCTTCTTGTTGATCCACCAGTTCCCATTTACAACTCTGCGTGTTTTGCTGCTTAAAATCATGGGTTGTTTTCACATTGGTCTTTGACAACAGCAGACGTACAGGCTGATTGAAAATGGAAACTCATTCTCTTCCAGCGGAACGGCAGGACACAAGCCCAAGAGACAGACTCCACAAAGCAGCGCAGCAGCTGAATCTGAAACATGAAGCGCTCATATTTATTGAATGAATAGCCTTTTTAAGTTTAATCGCAATTCTTGTCTTTCAGTCCCCACATTTAAGACCTCCTGAAATCATAATTAAGACTTTCTTGTACCATTTAAGACTTTTTAAGGACCCGTCCACTTTCCTCATTTTTGAAAATGCCATTGTTTTTCACTCACTGAAAGTTTAATCTGTGCGCACCGCTCTTTTCTCTCATCACTGCACGCACGACTGCACCCAAATGGCTCTAGAGCTGACCTTGATGTGCTTAATATAAATTTGATGTATTAAATTAGCGTTTGGTATTTATTTAATTGTCAAAAGCCTTCACGAATTCGGACCGGAGTCTGCCATTTGGCGACCCCACTACCACTACCATACAGACTACAAAAGCTGCGCCTGTTGAAATAGAAGCACCCCGTCAGGTTTAAATCTTAACCTTCTGTTTTGGCTGTATATAGACGGGTCCATATGGGACGGCTTTTGGGTCCGGATCAGGACCGCGGTCCACCTGTTAGTGACCTATGGCGTATGACTTCAGATGAATATTGCAAGTCTTGTATTGACTACTTTCATGGTGTTGCTGTTTTGTTTAAAGGAAATTAAAGTCATCATAACTGGTTTGAAACGACATGAGGGTGAATATATATAATACCCCGTTATACCCCTGTTCCCCTGTTGAAATGTCTAGAGATAGTGATTATGGGCTGTAAACCCAAAGCTGATGTAACGCTCATGAACTCATGAAGATTATGCTCATAAAAAAACAGTTTTGGTTACTCAGATGCTCGACGCCGTGTGCTTTTTCTGCACACCTCTCTGAAGGAGATTCAAAGGATTTTTGAAAGTTAAACTGCTGAAATAAACTCTTCTTGAAGTGTAGGGTCGCTCTGATCATGCATGAGCTGAAAACACCTTAAGGGCTTCGACTATATGAAGCCAGAAGCTCCAGTAATAAGTGTGTTTGCTCGAGGCCTCCTGACCTTCAGATCTCACATATCTCTAGTTGGTCACCATCTGTGTCCAAATTTGCTGAAATGGGTTTTGAGGCTGAATATCTCTCGCCATCCTTTATGAAACACAACAGATGAAGCCCTAGTAAGTGCTTACTAAATCAAACGCTCCTGATCTGATACTTGAAGTGACGTTTTCTCAAGTTTTAAATTATTTAATTATGCTATGTACCAGTTTATTATGAAGAGAGCTATAAGTAAACTATAAGCTAGTAAATGTGTAGACCAACGTTCTGAATACACTAGCTATATTTGAAATGAAATGAAATACTGGTGTACTATTATTAAAAAGTAGCAGTACTTCTATCTTGGTTCCTAATGTAGTTGGGTTTTTGTTTTTGGTTCCTCTTTGTTTAAGTTGGTTTGAATAAAATGTGCTATGCATAAATGTATAATAGTTTTAAGTAGTAGCATATTTAGTTGCATTATATGCAAAGATAAACATTTGAAGAAGTATCATTACAGTGGCTTCATTGTTGTTTATAGGGCTGTGTATTGGCAAGAATCTGGCGATACGATACGCATCACGATACAGGGGTTGTGATACGTTATATTGCGATACTGTAAGCAAGGCGATAAATTGGGATATTTCTTATTTTAGGAATAGGATATATTTTTTAGGAAAGCTGTCATTAAGAGCACACCACTATATGCAAACCTTAGCAATAAATAAATAAATAATTGTTTAACCAGAACACACTGGGATCTGCAATTGCAATAATCAGTCCGTGTAACATTGAACGTTATTGAACCACTTTTTGTGCAGTACAAGTCAAGGGGGAAACATTTAATTGCTTGCAGGATTCTTATATAAAATGTATTTTATAAAAAGACCATATCTATTTTTAAACCCTGCTTTAAAGGTTCACAGTTTAAATTTACGATTGTAATATATAATGTCATAACATTTTGATCTGAACAAAAAATTACATCTGCTTCGTATCAATGAAAAATAAAGTAATTGCGGGATTCCTAAAGAAAACAAAACAACTGTAAAACAATAAAATAAATACAGATATTGAACATTCTCAGAACCTTTCAACTTGGATTTCACAGGTTTTTCAGTTTGTATTTGTTCCGTGTGGAATCGCTAAGACCGCGAAGCGAGCACTGCCCCAACTGCACAAAACGCCCCCAACACGAGAGAAAGCTGCAGCCGCGCAGCGACCCTATCACCTGCCGCGCCCCGCGCGAAGGCTCTTCACATGGGACGCGGCAAGTGGCGGAACCGAGGTGGCGCTAGCGGACGTTACCACAAAAGCCCAAATGACGGCACACTTCAGCTTTGTACACCGAAACGAGAGCTGGAACAATTCTTTCATCCTCCATTACTGGCAGCGAACTATATTAACGCTAACATTAGTGGTGTGCTCTAATGCTAGTATTTCCTGTCACTGTTTAGTTTCAGAGATGAAGACTGCTCTGTAGCGGTCGGGATATGAACTCAAAACGAAACAACTACCATGAATCCTGTATGAATTTTTTATAATTTTTTTATATCGATATTCCGTTTTCGAGAATTGATACAGTATCGCCAAACAAAATATCGCGATACTCGCGTGTATCGATATTTTCTTACACCCCTAGTTGTTTTTAAGTGGAAAGTCATGTTGAACATTGTGGCTTTCCCTGGTGGTATTCTGCACATTTTGCAGGGCCACATGAAATCTGTTATTTTTTCTTAAATTCTGTAGCAATTTTTTTTTTCTTCTTTTTACTGTTTTAATTTCTCTGGGCTCCATTGTAATGGTTAAATTAAATTGTATTAATCAAAAAGCATGTCTAATTAATTAAAGTATCTCTATTTTATTTGATCTATATGTCTTTTTATTTAAAAAATAAATAAATGATCTGTACTGCGTTAGGCTAACCAAGACTTGTCTCGTCACTTGCACGTTGTTGCTCTTTTGTTGGTTTTGATTGCTTCTTATGTCATCATTTGTAAGTCACTTTGGATAAAAGCGTCTGCTAAATGACTAAATAAATAAATAAAGTCATGAAACATACAATTTATGTAAAACACCAAATTCTTTGTTTTCAGTTTTAATTTCTCTGGTTTCCATTTTAATGTTTTAATCGAAATAATTCAATTCATAAAAACTATTTAATTTATTCATTTGTGTAGAACAATAGGGCCCTATGAATTGTTTTTTTTTCCTGAAATTTAATTTAATGTATTTTAATTATTCCGGTAATTAAATGAAAGCATAAAACAAATGTATTTTATCTTTTAATCAAATAAGTTAGACAAACAATGTGCTACAAAACAAGGAACAATAATTGTGTAATTAGTCCTTAAAAATTAAAGTTGAAATAATTATTAAATTATTATCACTGTAGAATAGTAATATTTGTCATAATTTCAGGTCAAACCAGACTTCTTTGACAGTTTGCTGTGAAGACATTTAAGTTTCTGTGCGTATATGATATGACCGTAGGTTTTGTCAAATGCTCATGAAGTGACTCTCAGAGCAGCCCTGGAGATTAAGTTTACATATTCATGTCCTCCTATAGTAAGAGCGTTATATGTGCTTCAGTATGTGATGAAACCACGCTCTTGCATGCTGTGCACTGTATAGAAATGGCACGCTTCACTGTTAAATGTGTGCATGATTTATTTGTGTTTTGGTGCGGCTCTGGAGAACTGCACGCTGTCGCTGACTGTTGTTTCTCTGTTTCTCTGGAGCGCGTGAGGACTGATGGCAGTCATCTAAGAGCAGATTGTCAGGGCCGTTTGTGTGATGTTAATGAACATCTGTGGTGTGTCTGCTGATGCCCCGTCAGGCTGAGAGCCACAGGATGGGCCAGCGGAGCAGGGCAGGCTGGGTACTTCACTCTTTGGCAGCGCCACCGTTCCTTCTGGAGACTGAGAGAGTTTGTGACGATATGCGGCTTGCCGTGTGGGAAGCTGGGAACCCTAGCGGAAGTGAAATCTGTTATGCGTTTGAAGGAAATTGTATGTACGACTTCATATCAGCTGCATATTTACTGACAATTCATTTAAAAATGTTACAGAAAGAAGTAGTTAATAGTACCAGAAGTAAATGATTTTCATGCCGTTCATTCTCAATCTTCAATTTTAGTACCAAATACTTAGAATACTGTTAAGTCCAAGACTGCTACTGAGTAAAAGAAGGATTCTTAGTTCCTTTTAGTGAATCAAAAGCACTTGAATCAGCCAGGGCTGTGTTTCCCAAAACCAACGACCCATTGAAACCAATGGAGCTACGATCAACTTATCACTTATTGAACTACATATTATTTTAATCACGTTTCACTGCTACTGAATCTGTAGCATTAAATGTATAGCAACCAGTGCAGACCGAATCTCAAATGAATGACTCTTATTAGTTGCTTGGTTCTAGAATGGTTACTATAAGCTGAACTGAATATCAAATTGAATCAAATCGTTGACCATGATAATTGGAATGGAAACGAATTGTGAAACCAGTGAAGATTCACACTCCTACTATCTATCTATCTATCCATCTATCCATCTATCCATCTATCTATCCTCTTAAAAATAAAGGTGCTTCAAAAGGTTCTTCAAGCGATGCCATAGAAGAGCCATTTTTGGTTCCACAAAGAAGCATTCAGTCAAAGAACCATCTCTTTCTTACCTTTTTATAATCTGAAGAACCTTCTTTCTCCACAAAGAAGCTTTTGTGAAACAGAAAGGTTCTGCAGATGTTAAAGGTTCTTTATGGAAACATTTAGACAAAAGGGTTCTTCTATGGCATCATGAAGCCCCTTTATTTTTAAGAGTGTATCCTTTTCTGTGATTCCCATTATCACAATTTCTACTACTTTTATAGCAATTTTTTAAAATTAATAATTTAAATATCTAATTTATTTTAAAATTGATTAATTTAATGTATTTATTTATATTTTAAGGCAATGGAAGTTTGTTTGGATGGCTTTTGCAGAAATGAAGTTCTCACTGGGGTGCTTGCAGTAATGATGCTATACATTTGCATATTGATTAAGTTTCTTGTAGTGCCAACGATAAGTAAATCACAGCTCTGTTTAGTTACACTGTTGATATCAGTCGTAACAGGTTTTCAATGAAGCTTCTCTTGTTTTAGATGACTGCGTGAATCAGACCTGTCCATTGCTCATTTCTTTGCACAATTTTGTGTTAATGAGCCTTAGGAACCTTTTTGGAAGACTATAACAACTGCATGTTTGGGTTTTCCTGTCTTTTCTTCTGTGGTCATTCCAGTGCATGTAGTCCAGCCGCGTTTGACTAAATGTTTTGCATCTGATGGCAGTTAAAGAGCATAAAACACATGCTATTATGCTGTTCATCATGTGATCGTCAGAATCATTAGCTCTTCTGTGTTGTAAGGCTCTTGTCATCTGGCAGTCGGTTGTTTTGTCGTGGGTTTGTTTAAGCTGGGAGTTTAAACTGAGCAGCTGGCTTTAATTTACTGATGCTTTAGAGCTAGTATGATGGGCCCCCCCCCCCCCCCCCCCAAAGCCTAAGCAATTGCCAGATATTTTATATGCAACAGTTGTATATTCCAAGCAGAGTAATACAGTACTGTAAATAAATTGGACAGTTTAGCAATGAGCTGGCCAGATGATATATCTCTGTAGACAAGCAGTTAAGTGTTCATGTATCTGCGTAAGGAGGAGTTGGGGATGGAGGAGGGTAAGCGCATGTCTGTGCGACAGACTATGGCAAGTGTGAGTACAGATGATCTTATATGTCTTATTAATTGTAGTGGGAGGCGTTACGATCAGCTGAGCGTCAGCTGATGCTGCAGTCACGCCGTGGTCTTCCTGAACTATGCTTGAGCTCCATTCGTCACTCAAACTAGATGCATTAAACTGCAATAGTTTTAAAAGACAATATCTCAGTTTGCATTGAACTTTCAGCGTCATAACTTTGCAGATATTGTGTATGCTCAAACAGCAACATTACACACTAACTAAAGTTAAAAAAGCACTTTTCTCCAAAGTTTGAATGCCTGTAACTCAAAAAGAATTAAAGATAGTATAATGAAGTTTAGGATATTGGGTCTTACCAAACGTTCATTTTGGCATCTTCATTTTAAGGCCATATTTCCAGAGATATTGGGATCTCAATATGGCTCCAGGAGTAAGTGATAAATTGTACACATTTCCAGTGCTCAAAACCAAATGTGGGTCACTTTGCATTCAGATGATGCTTCTTTTCTTTTAAAGAGGAATGTCTGAAGAACAAATAATGTTGAAACTACAAATGTATCTCATTTCCTTCTGTCAAAACAACTGCATAGAACATACCTGTCCGAGTACCATACATATTCCTTTTCCTAAGTTTGCGTGCCTGTAACTTAAGAAGTAGTAAAGATATCTCAATATGATTTTAGATTCTAGTTCTTATTAAACCTTTCTTTTGGAATCTTCATTTTTAAGGCCCTGTATCATTCAGTCCCAGAGATATGGGGATCTCAGTGCAGCTCCATTGTTGACAATGGACAATTCAGATTTTACCCATTTTCAGTGGTCGAAAACCAAGTGTTGGTCACTTTGTATACAGCTGATACTTAATGTATTTAAAGAATGATGTCTGAATAATAAATAATGTTGAAACTAGAATTGTAGCTTGCGTGCCTCTATCAAAACAGTTCAAAACTTTTTTTTTTTTTTTTTTTCCCCAGCCCTAAAATTTACTAGTGAAAATAGTTTCTAGTTTTTTTATTTATTTATTTCCAGTGTTGATCATTCAGATGAATATTCCTGTGTTTGTCCATGATTAAGGTTCTTCGACTTCGGTTAGAAATTTAATCTAGGCTCTCAAGAAATGTCCAGCTTTTTGAGGAAAAATCTTGCTTTTGTTTTCGGAAACCAATCACCCCTAAGTCCCGATCACTGACACGTCAGGACATGAAGAAACCTGAACTGACAGAGCGGCGTTTGGAGGATGTTGTGTTTCAGCTGTGAAGTCTGGATGTCTCTGGGGAACTCTCGTCTCTGTGTTGGTTAAGATGTTTAGCGCGTGAGTGGGACGGTTATCTCCCAGCCTGTTCTCTAATGAAGCACAGACTCTTCAAACAAGACAGACGGGTCGTCAGGGTTCAGCTTCACAGAGCCGCTCCACCTACACACGCTGTTCCTGCGCTTACGCTCATCTTAAGACCAATAAAAACCAAGAGTAATGTATGTTCAGAGCTGAAATGTGCTGGCTGACTGTCATGTGTGAGGTGCAATTATACTGTAATCACAGATTACCAGAGATTAATGCTGTGTTCACACGGAGATGAATGCTGCTGCGTTTCTAACATTATCTCTGATTATTTTTCTCACTTCAACAGAATATATGTGGCCTTTACAGCATAGTACAGTCTGTGAGATGGTCCAGTTTAGTTTAAATTAAATGTAAATTATGATATTTAATTGAAAGTAAATGAAATTCATTGAAGTTGATTTGGTGATTCAAATCAGGGTTGTTATAGTTAACTAAAAGAGAAAAAAACAACATTAAAATAAACTAGGGCTGCCACTAACGACAATTTTTATTTCGATTAATCTATCGACTAATTTTTCGATTAATCGATTAATCTAAACGAGTAATTTCCCGCAAAAACAAAAAAACCAAAAATAATTTGACTTAAAAATATTTTATTAAACCAAACGAAATCCAAATTTCTATGAAATCCTTTTTTAAAGCAAAAGTGAAGTGCAACAGAGTGCAAGAAGCAAGTGTCCATCTCAGTCCAAATCACTGAAATCAGTTCAGTATTATAGTGTGAGAATGACAACATATCCACGTGTTCTTCAACAAAACACGTTTTAAAGAAGTATTTACCAGAAATATTATTTACCAGAATTTATTTAGGTGAAAAATGTAAATGTGCAGTATTTCTGAAAAAATACTTTTTTTTAAATATATAAAATCAATTAATTGGAGATGCTTTTTATTATTAAAATTTAATGGAACAATTAAAATGGAATCCAGAAATAATGGAAAACATAATTTGGTAAAGATAAAACTGTAAAACGCAATTAATTAGACAGGCTTTTTGATTAATAAAATTTTAAAAACTGGATTTGGAAATAAAACGGATTTCATAGGGCCATATAATTATAATATTTTTTTTGTGGTGAACAATAGCCTTTAAAATGACTTAAAATACATATATAATAGCAATGATGCAATAATAATTAGTTCAAATAAAGTATCAAAAGGAAGAAATCATATGGGTTTACTGAACAAAACTGTTAAAATACATAATTATGCATCACAACAAAGGCCTGCAGGGGCGCCGGCGGCCTGACGATTATTTTTACACATTACTGTTTAATATTGACCAAACACCATTTAATTCAAACGTACACTTAATCTTTAATATTTGTCCATTTCTTTAGGACAGAAATGCTATAGTCGCTGTAATTACATGAATATGTGGAGATCTATCCGTGTAACTCAGAGTGAGGGTTTGAGCTTTTATTTTGAAATCACGATGTATTCTCCTGTCTTTGTGTAGATTTATGAATAATTTACCTTACAAATCTGATGAAATGGCTTTTTTCATACCTTTTCTAATATTCATAAATATTTATAAAATGTACTATTATGTTATTGTTACTATTTAACTTCAGGAGTGTGTTTAGTAGGATAATAGCTTTTTGCTGTTGTATTAAAATTCATATTGTGGCAAACACCTTTCTTATTTTCTTCACGCTAGCTTTTTTCCATAGCTGTAATCTGCCAACTAGTGATGCATTTTAATGTCAAACAGTTTCCACATTCAGACGTCGTTACACCATTACACCCTCTGTATTTTCTTATGGCTTCATTTTTCTTACCTGTCTCACTTTACTAGTTCTCATCATTTTGCTTCCTAGAAGCATTTCGATTTCAAAGAGGTTTACAGCGGTATGCATACATCATCATGTTCAGTATCCAGCACACGTTGTTGTTTTATGTAAAGTGAATGGAGTCATGCAGCAGTTTTTCGCTTGGGACGAGGGTGATTGAACTGTGCTTTAGTGCCCTGAACACTCATTTCTCCAGTACATATGCCTGACCTTACATGCTTTTTCTCTCACTCATGCCACATTATCATTAATCGGCAATGAAATTCACACATGTTTTGTGTGTTTGTTGTTGTTCAGACACTGGAGGAGCCCCCTTACCTGACCGTTGGTACAGACGTGAGTGCCAAATACAGAGGGGCATTCTGTGAGGCCAAGATCAAGACCGCCAAGAGACTCGTCAAAGCAAAGGTGAGCCGCAAACGGGCCGTTATTTCTGCTGTTTGGGATCATTTGAAGACATTTTGAATGTATGGATGATCAATGATTAGAGAAGACTTTAATGCATGTTTGAGGTGTCAAAAATGAAAACCGTAAATAAAGGAGGAGGTCTGTATTTTGGTTGTTTATTTTTGTATTGCTAATCCCTGCTTTTGAAAGTAAACAACTCCAGTCTGATGTTTCTAAATGATTTTTATTTATTTTATTTTATTTATATATTTAATTAAAAAAAAGTCTCTTCTGCTCAACAAGGCTGCATTTATTTGCTCAAAAATACAGGAATAATTGTGAAATATTATTCCAGTTTAAAATAACCGGTTTCTATGTGAATGCATAGTAAAATGTAATTTTCCTGCGGCAATAAAATCAGAATTTTCTCCAGTCACACGATCCTTCAGAAATGCTGATTTGCTGCTCAAAAAACATTTCTGATTATATTATATTATTAAAAATTATTGTGGAAAGTAAAACCTTTCCCCAAGAAAGTACAAAAAAACAGCATTTATTTGAAAAAAAGTGTCTTTACTGTCACTTTTGATCAATGCAATACATCCTTGCTGAATAAAACTAATAATTTCTTTAAAAAAATATATATATAAAACATGTATTTGGGCTTGGATTGTTGTGAAGTTGGAGAGAAAATGGAGTCGGGTAATGAATGTGTTTTCATTGCTGTCTCTTCCGAGGAATCGAGTATTTTCTTCCTCTTTCTGTCTGCTCTGGTCTCTCTCCTCATGTGTTTCTGCTGATGGCTGTCTGATGTTTTATAATTCCTCTCTCATAGTCCTGAAATGTGATTAGCTGCCTGCTCGCAAACCAGAGACCTTGTTCAAGGTTGTAATCATATTCGTGCCGTTGTACTACTGATGACATCATTGCATCTCTCTCTCTTTCTCTCTCTCTAGCTGTGTTTATGCATTAGAAAGAAGAGTCTTTACATGGCACATTCACACTTTAATCTTGTCAGAGAAATCAAAGCAGAGCATTGGAGCTCATCATGCTTTTGTTTTATATTCCTACAGTCTTACTCATTGATCAAATGCATGTGCTTGTATGTCTTCCAGACTTCAGCATTTGGTTTTCTGTGTTTCTGTAGCTTGATTCCCAGGAAATGCATGAACTGATCAATTATATACCTTGAATTATATGGAAATCATTTTGGATCGTGAAGCGTCTGCCAAATGCAAAACGTGATGTTTTGAAAACTTATTCTGTTTATATAAATATCTCATCAAGATAATGTTATGTAGCTGTCTGACCTTAAGGTTTTAATTATTATTTTTATTATTGACATTTTTATTAATATTATTTCATTGTATTTTTATTTTCATTATATTTTATTTTAGATATAATATTGGATTATTATTTTTCTATATATTTTTTAAATATTCATAATGCATATTATGCTTAAGTTGATGTAGTCTAAGGATTAAGTTCATCACTGTCAAAAGCAAATTTCATTATTTATTTAGTCATCATTATGTAGTCTATTATTCGGTAATGTTTGAAGTTAAAGTTAGCTTATTGTGTCTGTGTGGACTCCTCCATGTGTCCTGACAGTGACTGTAATTAGAGATTTTCACGTGTGACCCGCTGCGGAGCGATCAGAGCTTCATCAGACACGACTGCCACGAGACGCTGAAGTGTGAGACTTATTATCTCCTGCGACGACGAGACACGCACACACACGTCTCTCTGATGACAGTCACAAACTGCTCACAACACGGCGCTTATGAGCTGGAGTAATGCATGTGTGGCTGTAAAACACAGACATCTGCCATGGGTGAGAAATAAAGGACTTCACAGAGTTAATGGACTATGGACTTTCTCATATTAATGCATATCATATAATCAATGTATTTGCATTTTATTAATATTTCTGTTTATGGGATTATCTCAGAACAGTACTGGACATTTTATGATGCTGTTTGATTTTTGATTTTTTTTAAAGAAATTATAATAAAATAAAGAGCATAAATAATTTATAAAAGCGTCTACTAAAGGCATAAATGTAAGTATAATAAACTTAGAATATTATAGAAAATAATAAAATTATAAAAATTATTTAAAAATAAATTATAAAACATTATAAAAAAAATGCATAAAAATAAAAAGATGAATTCATGAATGCAAATATAATAAACTTGGTTTATAGAAATAAAACATAACTATAAATAATACAATTATAAAAATTACTAAAATATAAATAACAAATTATTAAAATATAATTAATAATTATTGATAATTAAATCATAAAAATTATTTATCAAAGTGTCTGCTAAATGCATAAATGTAAATATAATAAACTTATTTTAGAAAATAAAATGCATTTTAAATAATTAAAATAATATAATTAAAAAAATATTTTAAAAAATCATAATGTATTAGTGAATTTAGAAAAATATGTTCTACTTAAGGAAACAATTGGCATAATTTGATTAATTCAGTTATATATTAAGTTTTATATTTATGCATTTTAATATATTTGTTTTAATCAAAGCACCTTACATTACACCTTAAGTTGCACTTTTCAGTTCATGCATTTCCTGGGAATCAAACCTGTGACATTGGTGTTGCTAGCGAATGCATCAAGAATGGTTATTCACAAAACCCGTGTTGGACTGTGTTGTTGTTTTGCATTTCTACAGTTGCAATTCAGAAATCATCTTCCTGTCATTCAATTTCAACATCCTGCAGAGAGGTTTCAATCGAATTCAAAGTCCAGTTTGTGAACCGAAAAGATGCAGAGTCTTAATTCTGCATTTTGCGCAGCCTGATGTGTGGCGTCTCGCAGGGTTGTGGGTATTTATGGAAATATGACATCTTGTTCCTCCATTTTTATCCCATCCTCTTGCACAGCATGTTTTGTCCGCCCCACTTTCTGTGTAATTATCTTCTGTGACACGCAGTGATTCAGTGACACAGTGTGTCTGTGATATCAGCACAGGGACGCTCGGCTCTCTCTGGTGGGGATCTGGCTGCCTGATATGAGCGATCGATGCGTCTTGGCCTTTAGGGAAAGCCCTTCCGTGTTTACTATCCTCACTGACTGTGTGTGGCTCTTTCCAGGTCACCTTCAAACCCAACTCGTCCACTGCGGAGGTGCACGATGAACACATCAGAGGAGTGCTGAAGGTAAGAGCCAATCTGCCTCCTGCAGCACAAATACAGGCACTGTTTGATCATTTATATGCTTTATAAACTGTTACACCGTGCCTTAAAGCAATAGTTCAGGCAAAAATGAAAAATTGCTGATAATTGACTCGCCCTCAGGTCATCCAAGATTAGGATGAGTTTGTTTCTTTATCAGATTTGGAGAAATGTGGCATTGCATCATTTGTTCACCAATGGATCCTCTGCAGTGAATGGGTGCCGTCAGAATGAGAGTCCAAACAGCTGATAAAAACATTACAATAATCCACACCACTCCAGTCCATCAGTTAATGATCCTGATGATTAAAAACAAAATTAATTTAAAGGGGTCCGATTATGCTTTTTCACTTTTTGAATTTTAGTCAGTGTGTAGTGTGTATGTTTGGGCATAAAAATATCTACAAAGTTACAAATCTTAAAGTCCACTCCAAAGGGAGATATTTCGTTTTTAAAAAATCCCTTTTCAAGAACTACAACAAACGGCTTGTTTGGACTACAGCGTTGTTTTCCGGTGTTTGTGATGTCACAAAAATAAATCCCGCCTACTGAAATCTGAATGGTTGGAGGGTGGGGAGAACGCTTGGTTGAGCACTGAATGTTTCAAAATCAAAACCCGGTGCGGGTGTTTTTATATCACTGTATTTCTGATGGAAACCGACTGTTTTCAGAAAATTTTGGATGTCATTTTCATTTCATCTTGCATGTAATGTCTGATAAAGCAGCGTTTGTGAGCGGAGCTCTGCTTTGTGTTCAGCGTTACCGAGGAAACCTCGATCTCTCCCGCTCCAACAGCGCCTCCTGCTGGCAGAGAATTAATCTGCATATATATGCCGCCACAAATAGTGTAACTCCGTGGGACTATGGTGTAAATAAATTCAACTGTATAACAGTTTCAGTGCAATTCATGTTATAATGTTAGCATTAAAGAACAATAAACATATTACCGTTGCACTTATCTGTACTTATAGTACATGCAGTTATTTTTAAGCTGTTGTTGACATCCTATCTAAAATGTGATTTAGCCAAAAAAACAACAACAATATCATTACTTTAATGTGTTTCGCAATATCTGTGCGTGCAAGGGTTCTGCGCGATCCTCTTGTTCAGTATTCTCGGAGTCTGAACTGATATAGCAATATTGACGAACTTGCTGTTCTGGCAAGGGGCAGGGCAATACTGAAACACCGTCTAAGCTGTTCACCAATCACAACGCACTGGGACAGCTAACCAATCACAACACATTTTGTTTTTCGGAAGACGGGCCTTCATCAAACCCGGAAATAATCGAGCCGTTTGTGTCAGGCTGGGGAGAAAGGTATTGTAATAATGTAAATTATGTGAAAAATAATGCGATTTTCGAACCACCAAGCATGAGAGCATGTTCTAGTACACCCCCAAAACAAAATCAAGACTTTGTAAAAGAGCATAATAGGACCCCTTTAATCATAAAATATTGTTTTGCATTAACAAGTGCAGTTACTAATAATATTACACGTTTATTTCTTGGTAATGCACATTTGACAGTAAAGCACTGAGCTTGAGTTGGGAAGCAAACAAAATTTACTTTTATTAATAACAGCAACGTGCAAAATCTAATTTTAATATGAAAAAATTGTATATTCTGCTCTCATTAAATATATTAAATGTACCATTATTCTTTTTATGGTATTATACCGAACTGACCGACAGCATCAGTTATTAAATAAGGAGCGCTCTTTAGTCTCTCGCAAATTGAACAAAAGTTTGTTTTTCAAGGCACTTTGCAACTTTTCTTACTTCAAACATGAAAAGTGCAAAGCTTTGGCAAATGTTGATTTCTTGATGATTTTATAATATCAAAATATAAAGCAAAAAAGTGTAAATGAATGACTAATGAGCTAATAAGTGCTCCTCTGCTGCCATCTACTGGTTATAGTGTTAATTTTTAAGTTTTATTTTAAATAAGTGTTTGTTTACCACAAATAGGGCTGAAATGATTAGTCGACATTATCGACAACGAAAAATAATCAACAAATATTTTTGTTGTCGAGTAGTCGACAACAAAAGGTGTGGTGATGGCGCAGTGGATAAGACACATGCCTTTGGTGTGAGAGACCCGGGTTCGAATCCACTGTGAGACACCAATGTGTCCCTGAGCAAGACACTTAACCCCTAGTTGCTCCAGAGGCGTGCGACCTCTGACATATATAGCAATTGTAAGTCGCTTTGGATAAAAGCGTCAGCTAAATGAATAAATGTAAATGTAAATGTAGTCGTTTGATCTCATATGACCTAATTTAAGAGCCTGCAATACTGCGGATTGACCAGTGTGGCGCTGTAGCGCAAAAATGTAATCCAGCCGTCCTAGATGCAATTCAAGAGAAGAAGACACACCCGAACCTGAGTGGCGTTTGGTTGAATATGTAAATATATATATTGCACGCTCTCCTCTCAGTAACGAAATAAACACAGCAAAAACTGACAGTGGGGTGAAAGCAGCAGTTAAAAATGCATCTGATTATAACGATGTGGATGTTTGCATGAGCTCTAAAGTTCAGTACTCCAGTAAAGTCCGGTCACATCATGTTTATTTATATAACGTTAGGGATTTATGCAATGCAATAGCCACAATTCAAGCATCTTTACGGTATTAAACATGAAAAACCCGAGTCCGTGTCCCTTTCAGTTAGAACTACAACTTGATTTTCTGTTATAAAGCAGCTCTCCAGTGTGGAGATTTTTATTAGTGGGGAAAACATTATTTCACTAAAGTGATAGTTTGGTTCACAGAGATCAAAGCTGGATCTGCTCAGGACTGTTTTGGTTATCATAACCCTATATGGTATTTTAAGACATTATGTTGTGAATAAAATACTTTAGCCAAAGCGTCTTATCGCTTACCTTTATTTTGCATCCATATGACTTCCAAAAGGAGATGTTAGGCAGAATAATGTGTCACTCAGTTTCTTTTTCCGCCAAATACATCTATTTGTATAATGAATTGGTAACACTTTTCAATAAGGTATCATTTGTTAACATTAGTTAATGTATTAATTAACATGAATGAACAATACATTTATGTATTCATCTTTGTTAATGTGGGTTAATAAAAAATACACACAGTGCATTTACCAAGGTTAAAAACACAACTTGTGATTTTAATAATGCATTAGTAAATGCTGAAATTAACATGAACTAAGATGAATAAATGCTGTAGAATAAATGCTTGTTCATTCTTAGTTAACTAATGAACCTTATTTTAAAGTGTTACCAATTATTTGGATAAGAATGAACATAATATGCTTTTCTAAAGCTAAAGTTACCTTTATTTATGTTTATGAATATGTATAACTTAATATTTTAACTAATTGCAAATGCTGAATAATCAATCAAAGTCTACTGATTAATCAGTGAAATAATCGACGATTAGATCGTTAGATTAATCGATTATCAAAATAATTGTTTATTGCAGCCCTAACCACAAAGTATATTTTGGTCGTCCCGTTAATTGAACTTTTAAATTGGATTAAGTGCTGGAGATAGTTGTGTGAAATGCTTGAAAGTCATTGAAAAGTTCTTGAAGTTCTCTCTCAAAAGGATGTACAAACCCTGAAATGAATAATGTAAAAACAATCGACTCTTTCTACCACAACATCATGGTTACATACTTCTGGTTTTCTGCATCAGCGCCATTTGATCTGCTTATAACAGAATTCTGTGCAGAGTTTTAATGCATGTCACTAGATCTTTATTCATTCTGGGTTGAATTGAAATGCTTCTCGCTGGATCTCGCAGCGCTGTGCTGTAACAGTGTCGTGAAATCAACTTTGGTTTCCTAGTAAAGCTGTTTTGAGCTCGGACTGCACTCAATTATTGATCCGAGCCGATAAACGGTCCGGCGAGGTTTTGTAATGCTTTCATTTCGTTTGCAGTTTGATGTTTCTCATATGCAACAGCTTTTTCTGGATAAAAAATGTCTAAACTATCAATCAGACTAGATTGTGTGTGTGTGTGACAGGATATCACACACACACCTTGCATATCAAATACAGTATGATACAGTTGCTGTATAGGGTTAAAGAATCTTCGCTGCTCTTTATGTTCAATGAAAGCAGACAGTGATCACATCTGTCAAGCTCCAGAAACTCAGCATAATGCTGCTCTGATTTCAAACTCGTCTGGAGTCGATGTTTGATGGTGCCGGTGATCCCAGTCATCTGCATAATCCTCTGTTTCATATTGATGTTGTTTGTTTTTTATTTTTAGCTCAGCCATTTGTTTGAACATCTCCTGGCAAAGCATCTGTAGCTGTGATTATGAATATGACAGTAATTATTCTCCGCCGGCTGCCATCAGCTCATCAGAAAACATCTCACTAATGCCTGGCAGAACTATTTGCTTTGAGCACTTAGTAATTCTTTTACATGGAGAATAAATAACAAATATGCTCATGAGTGTCTTTACAAGCAGAAGTCTTAAGAGCTCGAACACGACGGGCTGGAAGAGGTGAAAACCACTGAGGACGAGACTGATTCCATGCCCAGACTAGATTAATGCACAAGTCAGATTTGTTACACGTGGAGCACACAAGCAATAACATGCCATAAATTGCAAACTATGGTAAAACTATGCTAAAATGTTTGTATGTTTTGAAGCTGAATCTTAACAAAACGCGTCCACATTGCTCCTGCAATCAAAAAACTGAAAAAGTAATTATATAAAGAAATGTAATTATATTTGGCAGTATGAAAAGATCAGGATATAATAAAAATTAGGATGTTTTTTTGTTTTAAATAATTTATTGATTGATTTTTCATTTAATGTATTTAGTTTTTTGCATTGTAATTCTCATTGGTTATTCTTATTTGATTCTTGTTACGGTAATAGTGTTCTTAATAATGAAAAAAAAACATGAATTATATAATAAATATTTAATAATAAATTACCACAGTATTTTTGTTGTATTAAATATTTTTACAATAAAATCAATTTTATTTAAAGGCAGTATAGCAGATACTTCATGACATGTAAATACAGTAGAAATGTATATAATATTTCTATTTATTCATTCATTGCATTGCATTACAGTAATATTAATAATTAGATTAACTGTCATGAAAATGTCACAAAATTTTTAATGGTGCTAAAAATGGTTCTTGCTCTCTTCGTGCACTGTAATATATATATATTTTTTTTTTGCCTTAGTCATATTAATCATATTTATTGTCAAGAGAATAGTATTGAAAAAATCTTAATGGTGCTAAAATAAGCGTTCTTACCTCATGCATGTTATTTTATTTATTTTACTGTATTTATTTATTTATTTTTGTGACATGTGACCTGGTCGTGTTCTTGACAGGTTTCTGTGAAATTTCTGTGTAACAGAATATGTGAACATGCTTTAATGTTCAAAAAAGACATTATTTTTCAAATACTGTACATTATTGTAGTTCCTCTATGCCCCGCCTCTCTCAAACGGTCGTTTTCTACAAAGCCCCTCCTTCCGACAAGCACAGTCTGCTCTGACACAGTACATTGTGATTGGCCGAACACCACAAGCACGCGTCGGAAATGTAACACCTCTTTCCATAATAATTAGTTTTATCAGTTCAAGTCCGAAAGGGGAACAGAGTCGCGTGACAGACACAGTGATGATGCTCGTATGTATTTGCACACAAGCCACGGTTGAGACTATTTCTGACAGACTGTACACTCTGCTGTGATATGACCCTGTTCCTCTCACACACACACGATGCGTTACACGCAAAACTGCGCATTTGAACAGTCAATAGCAAATACTTGAACCAATAACAAAACATACTTACAGTCGCTGATTCAGAAGCGCCAGATTTTCATAGCAAAGTCGGAATTGACTCCTTTTTTTATTTTTAGAAATAGCCTTTGTGCAGCCAGCCTTGTACTCTCCTAGGTTCACAAAACTGTCCATAAAATGCGTTGCACAAATTTGAACATTTGGGTTGTGCTGTTGTGTTGTAAACAAATCTTAACTAATGATTCCTAACTGCATCTACTTTCTGAAGGCCAAATAAAGTGCTTTTGTTCTCGCATAGAAACACCCAGCGTCTCCCTGACATGGCTTCATCAACACTAATGTGGTTACTGAAACCATGCCTTCTTTCTTTGCATTAACATTTGGGCAGCGTTACGCAAATATTTCCACATCGTGACGTAGATGTGGGGGCGTGTTAATGAGCCGTTTTAGGGGGGCGTGGACGAGTCTTAACTTTTATAAAGAATATCTCTTTGGTTTTGAGACTTTAGTCTTTGCAGCTTCAGGGATCTTATCTATGCACAAACAGCTTGTAATACTCCAAAGAAAGGAAAACTTGAAATCGCGTCATATTCATATTCAGAATCATCTGATTCCATCACTTTATCATAGTACGTCCATGGTATTTTATTGTAAAGGTAACGTGCCCATCTCGTAGTTCATGAGAATCCCTCACAGGCGTTCCTCTGTGAGTAATGTCAGTCTGTTTATCTCCAGTCTGAGTGTTTTAACACCTGCTGGAGCGTGAATCCAGTTCCAGCCGGTCAGGAGCGCTGTGGTGCACACACTGAAACCCTGTAAATATGAGTGTTTGTGTTTTAGGTGGGCGCTGTGGTGGAAGCCAGGAATCAAGATGGGATCTATCAGGAGGCCACCATCAACAAACTCACTGACGCTAGTTTGTACACCGTCGGTAAGACCATTACATCTCATCTCATGCTAGACTAAATTTCAGCGCGGCACATCTCTTCAGATCTCTTCAGCTGGTTATATATCTGAGACAGAGATGGAAAAGCCACTTCAATCCTTGTTTTATGGTTTTCTTTCGTTTATAGCATCATATGTGAGAGCAGCACAGTCAATCTGACATGCTGGGTAACTTTTATCTCAGGGATCAAATAATTAGAATGTGTATTATTTTACATTAATTATAATTTATTAGATTATAATATTGTAATTTTTTTATAATTTAATTGTTTATTATATTGTAATTAATTTATATATATATATATATATATATATATATATATATATATATATATATATATATATATATATATATATATATATATATATATATTTTTTTTTTTTTTAAGAATAGGTTATTATATATAAATATTATAGTGTCAATATACTATTATATTTATATAATAAATATTTATATTTTATATAATATTGTTTTTAATTAAGTGTCAGATTAAACATTTTTATCATTAGGATCATAATAAATAAGTTATTATTAAAATTAATTCTTTATAATAGTGTATGTATATATAATATACACACTGTTATATTTATATATAATAAATATATATGACACTATTTTTTTATTAAGCTAGATGCAAACTTGTTTTTAAATTAGGATTTAAAAAAATTAAAGTAAAAATTAAAATCTGAAATTCCCAAGACAAATTTACAACAAATAATTTAATTGTAAATGTTCTTTATATGGTTCATAATTTGTATAATGTAAAATGCAGACAATTTTTTTGCCACACTGATCAATGCTGGTGAAGAAAATTGAAATATTAGTAAATAATAATATATATTTTGTATTTGTGTTAAATATTAGTAATGTTTTTATATCTATGACAGTTGAATTAGCCAGGTTTTTTTTCCCCATGCATGTTAGTGAGAAGCATCACAGGTTGCATCACTCAGCATCATAAATGAGATGAGTCCGTGTCCATCTCTCATCAAAACATAAAACAGAATGATTTCATTCCTCATATTTTTTTTTTTATATTTGATGTCTTAATGCGAATTCTAATCCGCATATGTGTCTTGACATGGAGAGAAAATGATGAAGGCCTGTGAGTTTTCTCCAGCAGATGGTTTGAATTTGATGCTGTCGTTCTTTCAGTTCAATTTAAACCATTTTGTGTGCCACAGCCCCTAATGAAGCTACAAGCCAACTGTTGATTTCCTCACAGTTTCAGTGTTCATATATGCACCATATAGACTCTCTTCAGCCGTTTACACACAGAAACTGCGCTGGAAGTGCATCAAGGACCAGAGTACTGATTAAATCAATAAATAATTAAATTGAGAAGGTGGCCCATGTGGGTTGTCCGCCGCCATACTTTCCCACGTTCACTGCGAGTTTATCATTAAAGCTGAAGAGCAGTGGACGGCCGGAGCGAGAGCACTGATCTTACGTAACTCTCTCTCTCTCTCTCTCTCTCTCTGTCTGTCCTGGACTCAGTGTTTGATGACGGTGATGAGAAGACCCTCAGGCGCTCGTCTCTCTGCCTGAAAGGAGCGCGCCACTTTGCTGAGAGTGAGGTAAGGCCGCTTTCCCATCGGTTTAGATCGCTAGCAGACTCCTGTACATCACAACACTTTCACATCACAACCTGTTCTGGATGCTAGTTATATCATTTAGGATGTATTTCTATTGAAGTTTAACATACTTTCAGACATACGCTCAGGTGATCTTGAGAACATATGACAAAAACAGATGAATTTAGTATTAATTAAAACAATATTTCAAAGAAATCATGTTTTGTTTGAAACATTCGGATTTGAAAAAAACAAACAAACAAAAAACACCTGGAATGTTTCTTCATAATGTGCCAGTTTTTTTGATTGCAAAATTGGCAACATCTGCTCAAACTGAAGTCGTAAGAGTTTATTAATCATTGTGTTTGCTTTTATGATTTTTCTTATGCAAAAACTGTGAGTTTAACATTTAATGTTAATATAATGTGTTCATGAAAACGTCTGCATTGCAGAGATGACTCAAAATTAGAGGCGTTTCATTCCCAGATGATTATTAGAAGCTGTCACATCTCTGTGTTTGATAAACAGTGTGCTAGTAAAGGATTTCAAACACATTGTCAGTTTTTTTAAGGCATGAAACAATCTCTACACCACTGTATGTGAACGTCAGTGTCATTTAGTATCATTGATCTAATTATTATAGTTTTTGTTAATATTTTAATTCGATTTTTATTTGTACTTCATTTAATTTTCGGTTTACTCTTTGTTCAGTTAAAAATTGTATACTTTTTTAGTTTTTTTGTCATTTTTATTAGTTTTAATTTATTTAGTTGTACTTATTTTAGTACCTCAAAGTAAACTAAAATGACAAATGTTGCCTTGTCAACTATCTGAAAGAAATATTGAACATAAAATTGAAAAAGGTTTTTGTGTCTTATTATAATTAAGCACAACTTTAACTAATTTCAGCTAACATTTTTTTTTATTTCAAGTAATAAAAATAGTTTTTTACACTCATGTATATGTATGCCAGTGTTATTTAGTATCATTCACACTGTATACCATTATAGTTTTTGTTAATATTTTGATTTTGTTTTTATATTTTCTGTTTTCACAAAAATTGTAGTTGAAGTTTTAATGTTTTAATTTAATTAAATAATAAATTTTTATTTACTTTTAATCCATTTTAAAGTTAGTATATTTTTGTTTTTTTCTATTTGTTTTAGTTTTATTAATTTTAGTTATGTAATACTTAAGGTTAAACTAAACCAAAATGAAAAAAAAAATGTTAGTATCATTGACATACTATTATAATTGTATTATTTTGAAGTTTTATTTTTTTTTTTTTTAATTTTTTTAAATTATTATTATTAATTTTATTTCAGTTTTACTTATTTTAGTAAGTAAGTAGCAGAAATAAAATAAGTTTGTGTTTTAATATTTAATTTTATTTCAAGTAATGGAAATTGTATTTTTTAGTGCTGTCAAACGATTAATCACATCCAAAATAAATGTTTTTGTTTACATAATATATCTGTGTGTACTGTATATATTTATTAAGTATACAAACACATGCATGTATATATTTAAGAAAAATATGTTATATTTATATTTATATAATATAAAATATAAGAATATAAATGTATATATACTGTATCAAAATATATTATATCAAAATTATGTCTCAAAATATATACTGTATGTGTGTGTATTTATATATACATAATAAATGAACACAGTACACACAGATATATTATGTAAACAAAACTTTTATTTTGGATGCGATTAATCGTTTGACAGCACTAGTATTTTTATGGTTTTTATTTTTATTTTAGCACTGACTGGTAAATCCTATGTCTGTTTCTCTTCCAGACGCTCGACAGGCTTCCTCTGACGAACCCTGAACACTTCGGCACTCCTGTCATCGGCAAAAAAGGAAACCGCAGAGGCCGACGCTCCAATCCCATGTGAGTGCCTTTACTCAAAGTTATGTAATATTTTGCGATCCTGCATGTTTTGCCATTGAATCACAAAAAGTGCAGTGCTGCTGGAAGTCATTGACATGTTAGTCTGATAAAGAAACCTGCACTAGTGAGGAAATAAAGTGTGGTTATTAAGAGTTTTTAAGTACAATAAGCTACGGCAAAATATGATTAGTATATTGCATAATTACATTATGTAATAAAAATGGTACCCTAATTATGAAAATAACAGCAAATTGTCTATAAAACTCTTGAAATTAGCACTTCAAGTTAAACATTCATTTAAAATGTTTATGCTTTTTTCATGCAATATTTATATTTTATTTTATTTCAACTCTTTCAGTTACCGTAAATGCTCTTTAATAGTTTAATAGTGCATTTTAATAAGGGATGCACAGTATTATCGGCCGATAATGGCTTTAAATGTAAATATCGGTATCGGCCTGATATGAAAAATTATGAGAATATGAGAAATGGGTTAACTCACATGTGCTCAGGGTGTGCTAGTGATTAGATCACGTCAGCAGTGTTTTGTCTGAATGACGATTAGATTCACTGCTTTGGATCACTGCATTTAATCTGTGAAAGCACGTTCGGTGTGTGATAGAGTAAACGGTAATAACACGTGCAGCAGCAGCCTCCCCCGGGTCCTAATGCCCGTTCGGTAAGGAGTTTTAATCTGTAGGGGGCGCTATTTGCCTACTTCTAATTAAAATAAAAGTAAAATAGTCTACACAAATAACATTTAGACTGTGTTTTGGATTTAAATAAAGCAGTAATTGATGTAATAAAATAATGAGTATGTTTTAATTTAATGGTCAGAAGCTATAGCTTACATGAAAAAAAATAAAAATCACAAACATGACACTTGTAAATTAAATAATTTTATATTTACCAGTTTATTCATTAATGTGTAATATGTTTTATTTTTTAAACAAATCATGAGCTCTAAAAGATTTTCAGAATTTTTACAACTCTTTTGTTTTAGACTATCTACAAATGTTAATGTTAAATGTCTTAAAATAAAATGTTAGGGTTAACACTGCATCTTTCTTTTTTATTTAATTCTAAGTTCTTGTTAAAAACTAACCAAAATTAAAAATATTTTGCTTATAATTTCTGCACAGGAGAGACTTGATATTGTTTCCAAACAAAAGGAAATATATCGGCATCGGCCAAAATGAGTATAAAAATATCGGCATATCGGATATCGGCAAAAATCCAATATCGTGCATCCCTAATTTTAATAATAGTTGTAAAATTCCACTTTAGTAAGGCCATTCAGGACATAATTGACATGTTGTGAGTCTCACTGATAAAAACACTCTCGTCACCTGAAGGATGAAACGTTTGTGTGTCTCAGTCCTGATGCTCCAGGGACGCAGCGGGTTCGTCTGGGAATACCGATTACAGTGTTTGCTGTTGTAAATTACGCCTCTTCTTTTAGCAGTTGCACAAATAGGACAAACGCTGCCCTGGAATTCTACATCCCCAGACACAAATCAGAGAAAAGCCAATGCTTTTCCTTCAGTGCTTCGTCTCGCACAGGACACGTCCCACATGAGCTTTAACAAGGAATCAGAGTCGTCAATGTTTGGGGTGTCATTGATTAGTTCTGCACATGAAATAGTTGTGGATCCTTAACAAGAACTTTTGTCTATTTTTCAGTAAAAATATCAAGCTGAATTGATTTGACGCCAGTGTTATTTTAACATTATCTATACACTACTATAGTATTTATTAACGTTTTGAATTAACTGTTATTTTAATTTAAGTTTTAGTTTGTTTAATAATTGTATGTGCTTTTGTCATTTTATTATTTTTTTTATATCCATTTCAATATAGCTTTCTTTTTTCAGTTTAAGTAATTTTAGCATTTATATATATTGTAATATTTTTAAATGTTTTAAATTAGCATTTATTTGTGTATTTTTATATTAATTTTAGTTTAAGTTATACTCATTTTGTTATTTGCTTTTGTTATTTTTATAAAATTTTCATATAGCTTTCATTTATTTATTTTAGTTTTAGTAATTGTAGTACTTCAACTTAAACTTATTTAAAATGTTGAAGCTTTTCATGCAGTGTTTCTATTTTATTTCAATTACTTTTAAATGGTTTTAATAGTTTTATTTTAAAAGTAGTTTTAGAATCTAATAATAGTTGTAATTGTTTTAACAACAATGCTTAAAGCAAAATTGCCAAATGTATAATTACATAAACTTTCTTTCCTACATTATTTTAGTATTTATATAGTATTATAGTATTTATTAAGTATTTAAATAGCTTTTATTCATTTTAATTTTAGTTTAAGTTTTAGTAATTTTATGTGCTTTTGTCGTTTTTTAAATATTTCCATATAGCTTTAATTTTATAACTTAAACATATACTTATTAATTTCAAATGTTCATTTAAATTTTTCATGCAATATTTATATTTTATTGTATTTCAACTTTTTTTAATTACCATAAATTATTTTAAATTGTTAAATTTTTATAATAGTTTAAAGTTTTTTTTTTTTGTTTTTTTTTTTATAGTTTCATAATTGTTTTATAATATAATAATAGTTTAAAGTTTTTTTTTTACGCCATCGCTGGAAGCAAAATTGCAAAATGTAATAGATGCATAAATTCTATTTTTCCTACTTAATTAGCACTTTTTTTTTGGGTTAATAATTAAAAACAATTAAGAAATACTACGACGGAGTGCACTTTTCCACACAGGTGTTCAGAAGCAGTAGTTGCTGTGGCAGGTTTTCTTGGTTTTGCAGGAGTCTCTGTGGTTTATCAGGTCATGTTTATTTGTGATGCAGGCTGTTGATTGGCTCATTTAATGCTAACGAGATTGGCTCTCCTCAGCGGTGAGCTGGAGTGTCAGTTGTTAATTGAGAGCGGCCGTCGAGTCACGCTCCATATCCAGTATTGGCAAGCAAGAAGCTGGTCAGGTCACAGAGCAGTTTTGAGCAGTGTAGAGTGATGCTTGTTGTTTGTCGTGGTAATGTTTACGCGGCTTGATGCAACGCGACACGTAAAAAAACAGTATAAAGCCCTATTCGCACGGGATTAGTATTACCTGGTGACCTCTAGTCATTTGTAATAATTGCGGAGGTTGTCTGTGATCTTAATCCCGTGCGAATCGGCCATGTCTGTAATTTGTAAAGTAAAAATTCCCCCGCAAATGACCTACCATATTTCGCCGAACACTGAGGTCCTGTGATAATATTAGTCCCGTGCGAATCGGCATCTCTGTGATTTGGCCAGCATTTGGCGGGTCGTATATCATTTTTCAAGGTTTTTGTTTCCTGTGTGCCTTTTTATCCATCTTTCGCAAAGAATGGAGCTGCGTTGGAGTGTTTGATAGTATTTTGGGTGCTGTCATATCGCTTCAAAATACAATTTGCAGAAAGAGAAAGCTGTAAAGGTTTTGAGGTTAATGTGTTACAAATAAATCAAGCATAAAGCTTGAGATATTATTTTAACCTGGTGAAATGTAAATGACATGACACAGGGCATGAAACTATTAGTTTCTTTTTTTAAATCCATCTAATTGGACCATAGAACGGGACTCTCAAAGCCTTGACATCCGGTTATCCGGGAGATAAGTCAGTAAATTGGAGGAAAATCACAGGCTTCGCTTAGTTTCAAAATCACTCATGGTCCCCAGATAATACCAATCCCGTGCGAATAGGGCTTAAGTCATTATAATTAATATAATATGTAATTATGTCCCCACTGGATGCAACAAATGCCTCGTTTATAATGGGTTTTATTGTTTTTTTGTGGCGTTGCACCGGGACATAGCATCACAATACGGTAAGGGGCGTAACATTTCCGTCACATGCTTGAGGTATTCGGCCAATTACAACGCACTGGATAGCTGGCCAATCAGAGCACGCCTCGCTTCTCAGAGCGATGAGCTTTGTACAAATCGACACGTTTCAGAAAGGCGGAGCTTAGAGGAGCAACAATAATGTACAGTATGTGGAAAATAATGTGTTTTCTTAAACTTAAACCACATAAACACATTGCATTACACCAAATACACAAAATAATGTTTTAGCAACATCATATGACCCCTTTAAAATTAATGGTATGCCGAGTCAGTTTAAAATTTCTTTCAGTAGTACAAAATTATTGTACTACTGAAAGAAAAAAAAAAGTAATAGATAATAAAACAGTTTTAGGTAATAATAAAGTTGTGCTTAATTGTCATGCAAATAATATTATAATAGATCTTAATTTTTAATTTATCTAAAAATATATGTAATTTTCTGTATGCAAAATATAGTGTCTTTATTCATTGATTTTTATTTTTGAACATGATTTCATGAGTCATATCTAACCCTTTTTAATCACATAATGTAAAATGAGGTTTTTAAAGAACAGATTCTGCTTTGTTAATCAGCAGCGATATTTCACTCTGAATTTGAAATGTTCTTGTGTTATCTGGGGTATTAATGTAACTTAAGCACCTTTCAATCTGTTGTTTATTACGCATTAACACATAATCTTGTTCCACAGTCAAGAAGAGGAGTCATCTTCATCGTCTAGTGAGGAAGAGGAGGGTGATCAGCAACTAAACAAAGAGCTTTATGGCAAAGTGGTGTGTGTGGATGGAGTCGTCACTAGTGATAAAAAGAAAACCACTTGGTATCCTGCGCTGGTGAGTCATATAAGTACAACTCTATATTATGGTCTGTTTTTGTTCGTTTAAAAAAAAAAAAAAAATTACATAAATTTGAAGTATAAAAATGAATTGCAAAAATCCCTAACCCTGAAATAAAAATAAAAAGCTAATTAAAGCTCTTTAATAATTAAAGTTATGTGGAAATAAAAAAAAAATACTCAAACTGAAAAAAAAAGTTTATATAAATATTTATTTGTATATTGTAATATTTGTATTTAACCACTTGAGGCTTATTTTTGTGTATAAATATGTCATTCATTTAAATTTATTTCAAGATACATTTTACTTAAATATTATATAGAAGTTACATATAATAAAAAATTATATTGACTAATATAATTATTAGGGATGCACCGATACCACTTTTTCCAGAACTAGGCGGGTACCGATACTTTATTTTTGGTACTTGCCGATACTGAGTACAGACACCTGCATTTTCATTGCCTTTGTCTTGTTTTTTTTAATATTGGGTACAGAAACCAAAAGAATATGTATAATATTAGTTGACTTACTTCATTTGGCAAATAGATGTTTCCTTCAGTTATTTTCACACTTAATTATGCCCATTAAAATCTATTTAAAAGTTTTTGTTACTTTCATTGTTCATTTTTTTGCTTTATGGTACATAATCTTTAAATGAATAGCATTGCAGCGGCTCAGTACTGAAATCACAAGACCTTTTGCTGTAATAATGCTGGGAAGCACTCTTGTAACTGTAATGAACATTTTCATAAATATACGTTTTGGTTTTTGTTTTTTTATCTGAAATGTGCTGCGACTTTCCAAAGCGCCTCATATAATGCAGAAACACTCATGAATTAAGCAAACATGAGCAACGCGCGTGCACATTTATATTGGTGCAGAATGAGAGATACGTGTATAGCCTAGCTTGTTTCACTTTTGCCGTAAAGTCGTGTAAGCTTGAGGTTTAAAATAAATGTTGTATATAATTTTTGTTTTATATTTACAATTTAGTTTTAATCCAAGTGATGCGTGTGCTAAAGCGAACAGCAATAAATATCACGCAACAGAAGTGTGTTTTCTCTCTCTCTCTCTCCTTACCGTTAAATAACTTGTGCATTGGTTTTCTCACTTGTTTTGACACATCCAACCGAACTACAAAGTTTACAGTGATGTCTGTGAGAAAGGCATATTCGCTCCTAACAGCTGAGCCGCCGCATGCTCAATCCACTCTGCGTTCTTTGCTTATCAGCTCTCACACATCAGCTAGGCATGAATATTGAATGTTTAACATTATATTAATTGCATACATATACCTTGTAGACATCCTTAATCTCTAATAACTCCATTCTGCTCTCTGTTGTTCTGTTGTCTGTGTTTCTTTGTCTGAACACAGCACTGATCACACACTGTGTCGTATCGGTGTTTGGTATTGGGGCATTTTAATGAGTACAGGAGCGCAGTTATAATCCCTAATAATTATTAATAATTTTCTTTTATGCCAATAATCATTAGGATATTAATAAGTAGAGATCATGTTCCATGAAGATATTTTGTTCCAGATTTTCAAATAGTTGCATCTCAGACAAATATTGTAAAAAGTCCTAACAAACCATACATCAATGGAAAACTTATTTATTCAGGTTTCAGATGATGTATAAATCTCAATTTCGAAACATTGACACTTAAGACTCAGGGACGGATTATGAAGCGCCGGTGCCCTGGGCACGGACTGATTAAAGGCCCCCCTCTGGTCCAGTGCCCTGGGCACGTGCCCGTGCGTTAATCCGTCCCTGTTAAGACTGGTTTTGTGGTCCAAGGTCACATATACTTTTTACATTGAATTCAAATGATGCTGTATTTGAAACTTTCACTTTTACAAAGCCTTATTTTGTGCATAAATATTTAATTCATTTCAATTTATTTCAATGTTTTTTTATTTGCATGCAATTGAATTTTATTTCATGCTGTATAAAATAAATATATAATAGTAGTAGTGTTTTCAATGTTTGTTTAAGATAAATTATATTTTTAACAAGGCCATCCATACAGTCCCACCCAAAACTCACGTCATTAATTGAGGCAGAAGCTCAAGGAAGGAAGAAACACGTCGGACCTCTCAAACAAACAGACCAGTGTTTTAAAAGCGTCATGGTATTTTCCTTTTTTGGACGTCAAACTATCAATGACTGACTTACAGTGACTCATTAACCTGACACACCAAAAACCGTTATAACATCCAGAAAACGACATGCTTCACCCTTAAACCTCACGATCAGGAGAGAGTCTTACATGTTTCTTTCTGAAGCTGCATGTATTGTGCGGCATGCTAACAGACTCTCTCTCTGACTCTGTCCCTCGTGTACATGCAGTAGTTGATGATTCACAGAGTCACGGCAAACCAGACGCTGTCTCTTTAAATATTGCTGCTAGCTCTGTGAGTTGTTGTTTTGCGTCGCTCTCTGACTCCTCCTCACGGCTCTCAGCAGAATCACAGCAGTCAGAAAGAAAACAAAGCAAATGAACGGCTGTGACTTGTGCTCCTGGGGTTTGGTGACACCCATCCTGCTGCTCATCTGAGGTCAAAGGTGGCTTCTGATGAAATAAAAGGCGTAGACATGGGTGTAGCAGTTGTTTCAAAATGCTAATGTCATTTAGGCTTTGTTAGAATGTGGATCTTGTCCTTATTAATGGATGCTCAAGGTGCACAAAGTCTTTTTTTATTTAATTTAATTGTATTATTATTATTATTTATTTTCACAACATTGCCATGAATTCCTGCAGCCAAGAAAGACCTGGAAACACCAGGGCATGAAAATATTATTAAAATCAATAAACTCTTAAAAAAAAAAAAAAATCTTGAAATTTATATAGAAAGTGTTTTTTCTTAATGCACAGCTCTCATAATATTCATATTAAGCTCAAATGCAGTATTTATGAAATTATACTACTGGTCAAAATTTTGGCCACAATGTTATTTCAAGGCAGCATTTATTTGATCAAAATACAGTAAATATTTTAAAATTGTAAAATATCATTACAGCTTAAAATAACTGTTTTCTATTTGCATATATTTTAAATGTAATGTATTCCTGTGATGCAGCTCTGAATTTTCATTGCTTACTTCTGAAGGATCATGTGACACTGAAGAGTGAAGTATTGATTCTGAAAATTCAGCTTTGCATCACAGGAATAAAATGCATTTTAAAGTATATTCACATAAAAAATAGTTTTTTTAAATTGTAGTAATATTTCACAATATTCTTTTTTTTAATCAAATGCAGGCAGCCTTGAGCAAAAGAGACTTCTGTCATTAAGTATTAATTATTCCTTATAACTAAATTGGTACAAACAACTTGAAAGGTAACACGTTTGCATATAATAATTAATGAAGTTAAAAATAGACCCTCTTGTGTCTAGCGTTCATTTCTTCAAGCGTAAAACCTTTTTTTGCAAATGGAGACAAATGACTTGGTGACTAAAACGACATGAAGTAATGTTTTCTGTGCTGAAGTATCCTCTGTTTCTCTCTTCATTTTCTAAAGGTCATCTCTCCAGACTGTCATGAAGATGTGACATTGAAGAAAGACAACGTTTTTGTTCGCTCCTTCAAAGATGGGAAATTGTGAGTAACTTTCAAATGAAGTTATTTCGGTCCGTGCTTCTACTTTTAGCGCTCCAGCTGCAGAAAAGTCAAGCTATGAAAGTGGCACGTGTGCTTTTAATTCACTGCATTGTGTCTGTTTATAGCTGTGATTTTACTAAACAGCCATTAAATGTGGCAGAATGCTAAAAAAGGAGGAAGTATGCCACCACTGGGCATCATGTAATGAAGCAGCCGCTGATATTTCTGCAGGGACAGTCGGAGAATATTGTAGTTAAACGCCCGTCTCAGATTAACCTTCTGAAACCAATTTATACTGCCGCTGCCGAAGGTATTCAAGCATTATGCTGAGAAATGTCTGCTTATGGAGATATTTGTTTAACCTGTGAGAACTACATTTAATAAATGTAATAAAATAAGTTTTCTTAGTGAATATATTATAAAATATAATTGCTATGATCAAAGCTGAATTTTCAGCATCATTACTCTAGTCTTCAGTGTCACATGATCCTTCAGAAATCATTCTAATATGTGACCCTGCAGCACAAAAGCAGTCATGAGTAGCACAGCTATATTTGTAGCAATAACCAAAAATACACTGTATGGGCCAAAATGATTGATTTTTCTTTTATGCCAAAAATCATTAGGATATTAAGATCATGTTCCATGAAGATATTTTGTAAATTGCCTACTGTAGATATATCAAAACAAGTAATATGCATTGCTAAGAACTTAATTTGAACAACTTTAAAGGAGATTTTCTCAATATTTAGATTTTTTTGCATCCTCAGATTCTAGATTTTCAAATAGTTGTATCTCAGCCAAATATTGTCCTATCATAACAAACCAGACATCAATGGAAAGATTATTTATTCAGCTTTCAGATGATGTATACATCTCAATTATATAACACTTCTGAACTACAGTGCATAAGTATTATTTAGCAATGAAAGGCTTGTGAGTGTCACAGGTTAGCTGTAGTTTCTGAACATCTTCACTGCTCCCTCTAGTGTCTGCCTCGGCATTGTCATGACATCACTGGCCCATGTAGATTTATAAATATTCATGAACATAGAAATGTCTGCTAGCTAATAATGACCTCTTAATTCCCTCAATAAAGCAGCTGCTGAAGGTGTGTGGAGACTTCAATACGTCTGTGACTTCATACATCCACTAAAATCCACCAAAACAGCAGCTGATTCAGAGTTTGAGCACACATACAGAAATAAAAAACATCTTGATATTTCAACTATGATTTTTTTGGTGTCCAAATACTTTTAAGGGGATGATGGATCAACCTGGTGTTTGGTTGCTAGGGTGCTCTGGATGGTTGCTAGGGTGTGAGACTTATTGATTGGTTGCTTTTCCGAGTAAAAAGAGCCACATTTCATATCTGGTGCTGAGAAATGGCCTGTTTCTTAATTACATAACTGCTGTTTTCCCAGGATAAAGTTTTTTTTATTAAATTTGGTGCATTTTTAAAGAAGCTGTGAGGATGCTGATTTGGTGGATGTCTGGAATAAATTAGTACATTCGTGTTTTTGCAAGCAATTAAGTACAATAAAAGTTTTCATCGATACTCACTGACAAGCGTGATGGTTTTTACAGTCAGAAGGCTGTATTATCATTGAATTATGATCAGTAACTGTCTCAAAGATGATGTTGTTTATTATGCATTCTCTCATATGTGATGAATCACTGCTAACGCTGTTGTGTTTTATCTTATAGTTACACAGTTTTGCGGAAAGACATTCGAGAGCTGGATGAAGAGAAAGCTCCTAAAGCGGACGCAGGACTCAAACCAGGTGAGAACAAGTGTGACGTGTGGATCAGTATATATTCAGGGCAGGGTTATTATCATTAAATAAAAACTAAAACCATAAAAACATTTATATTGCTTGGAATAAAATAAACATTTAGTGAAATAAAATATATAAAAATAAATAAATATATAAAAATATTAAATTTTTTATTTTATTAAATATTTTATAATATTTCGATATTTTTTTGTAGTTTAAGTTGAATTACTAAATAAACTAAAACTACAACTTACTAAAATTATATATATATATATATATATATATATATATATATATATATATATATATATATATATATATATATATAATTATTATTATTTTTTTTCATTTAAAAACTGTAGACATAAATAAAATTATAATAATAAAATACTAATAAAAATGACAAAAATGCACAACAAAATGATCAAAACTTTAAGCAAAAAAAAATCTAATTCAAAATATTAACAAAAAATTATTTGAAATGTTTGTAAACATTTAATTTTCCCCTTGAATGTAATAATAAAATGTGACTTATGCACCGATGCAACTTATCTCTATTTTTTTTACCCTCAACAATGCAGTTTTGACCCGATGTACATAATATGCATATTCTTCCATAAACATAATATATGTTTTCTGTATACATAATCAACATCTTTAAATCAATAAATTTTATCCAATTTGATTGTCATTTGCAAAGCTTCATGGGTTTCCCACATTAAAGCTGTAAAGTACACAGTCTTGTATCTCTTTCTTTTTGTCCGATTTTCAAATACTTTAATCAAAGTTTATAATATTATATTTCATCTTGTATCTGCTTAGTTTGGTTTATGGCTTATAACTCTTTAACAAAGACCATCCTTATGGGGAGAAGGAATGTGAAACATACTTCCTAAACCAAGGCCTCTGAAAAAGGGGTGTGCCGGAAAGTTGAAAGTGGAAAAAAATGACTGACCAAACAAGGCATTTCCAGTCACATGCAGCTCATTCTAATCTCATTCTTGCTGTGTGTGTGTTTCACAGCGTTAGATGCAGCGCGGGATTTCCAGCGTAACGGCACTGTGCCCAGCACATGGAGGACGGAGGTGAAGGATGAAAGCTCCAGCAGTGAGGAAGATGATGAGGAAGAGGAGGAGGAGCAAGAGGAAGAGGCCAGCACCGAGGAGGAAGAGGTGACAGCAGCGTTTATAATCATAAAGCATGTGTTGGGGAGAAAAAAGCCACTTTGTTTGGTTTGACATCAGATATTCAAATCTATGGAAGCTTGTTTTCGCCACCCTATAAAAAGTTGCAATGACCTTTTTATTTTTTATCTCACATTTTTGATTCCCCCCCCCCCTTAATTTTCTGTCAGATATAACAAGATATAAACTCAAAATTGCGAGATAAAAATGTAGAATTGTAATTTTGAGGAGTAAACTTGCAATTTCTGGAGTTAATTCGGAGTTAAAAAAAAAAAATTGTGAGATATAACCTTGGAAATGTGAGTAAAAATGTCAATTGTGAAAACTCTGAAAACATGTTATCTTATATTTTGTGGCAGAAATTAAAAACAGTTATGAGATGTAAGTGAAGAAAACATTATTTTGAGATAAAAATGACCTTTTTAGTTTTTTATTTGGTGGCACAAAAAAAAAACTTCTGTGGAAAAAGTCTTCCCACTTCATCGTAAGACATACATTTGAAATGACCTTTTTTATTTTACATTTCATGGTTAAAAAAGAAAAACTGAATTGCTGGATATAAACTCAGATTTGCAAAAAAAAAAAAAGTCTGAATTGTGAGATAAAAAGTTGCTGTTGCATTTTTAAACATTTTATTCTGTGGTGGAAAACAACAACAACCCAATGAATTCTGAGGGGGTTAGGGAAGGGTATAGTCACAATTGCATGGTAAAATTCATACTTATTTTTATTTATTTTTTTACAGTTTGTGTAAAATAAAAAAAAACTGATTTCAAGATATAAACTCATAAAAAAAAATTGATTTGCAGAAAAAAGTCGAAATTGTGAGATACAAAATCAGGAATTTTGAGATTAAAAAGTTGCAATTAGCTTCGTTTATTCTGTGGCAGAAGAAAACACTAGAATGAATTCTGAGAAGATATTCTCAAGAATTGTGAGACATAAACTGAGAATAGCGAGAAAAAAGTTAGAACTCTGAGGGGGAAAAGTCAGAAATTTGAGATAAAGTAAAAATGACCTTTTTTTTACATTTTGTGGCAGAAACCAAATAAATAAATGAAACTCAGAATGAAGTCAGAAAAAAAAAAGAATTTGTAAATTCGCAATTTTGAGGGGAAAAATCTGAATCGTTCTTTATTCTGTGGTGTGAAATCTGATTGAATGGGGGAATCTGCTAAATGTGAGCTGATATAGTGGAGCTTTCACTCTTACAGCACGGGCTCCTGTCATCAGCTGTTTCTTTACCCTGATTTATTGACCACAGAATATCACCTTTAGAGTTGAAGTGGCGTATTTAGTGATAGATGAGCAGCTTGTGCGTGTGATGACAGGTTTCGCTGTTACTCAGACTTGTGTTAAACTGTGTCAGAGCCACAGCTGACGTGTGTGCAGTCATAGTTACATAAACTAGATTATAGCCAGACAGTTTTCATAAGTGTTATAATAAGCTATTTTTTCCAACAAGTCACAACCAAACATTACATAGCTAATGTTTTATGTCCTATGTAATATGCAGCTTTCCCAATTTATTATGCAAAGATCAGCTGCTTGTTCTCTCATGCAAATTAATCACTGGAGGTCTGATTCATTTACGCAAATTGGTTCATTTAATTGATTCTTTTCAAAACACTGAATCATTTGAGCCCTTGCCCACCATTGTATGTTTGCGTTGAGCATTATTTAGCCCTGTTTTCAACCCAGTTATTTTGATTGGGGTGTTTTAGTTTAGTTATTTATTTGTTGGTGTTGTTGTTGTTGTCATTTTCTGTTATATATTGCTGTTTGGAGTTTTTTTTTTTAAGAATTACATTTTATTAGCTAAGGATGCATTAAATTGATTAAAAGTCAGCAAAAACATTTACATGTTACAGAAGATTGTATCACAAAACTATGAAGCAGCGCTACTGTTTTCAACATTGATAATAATCAGAAATGTTTCTTGAAGAATGATTTCTGAAGGATCATGTGACATTGAAGACTGGAGTAATGATGCTTTGATCACAGAAATAAATTACATTTGACTATATATTCACATAGAAAACAGCTAAAAATGTCACAATTTTTACTCTATTTTTGATCAAATAAATGCAGCCTTGGTGAGCAGAAGAGACTTCTTTCAAAACCATTCAATCTTTCTTACCATTAACCTTTTGAACAGAAGTCTATATTTGTAAAGATATTGTCCTCTTAAATAGCTTCAGTGTAGATAACTACTATTGGTTAGTCGCTTGTAGTGTAGCTAACTAGTTATTTTAAAGGCACCTTTGAATGACACCCAACTCTCTGTGTTGCAGGAGGAAGTAGAGCCATTCCCAGAAGAGAAGGACAACTTCCTGCAGCAGCTTTACAAATTTATGGAGGATAGAGGTGAGCAGTGTTACTGTAGTTCAGTATTATTTTTTTAGTTAACAATAACAAATTCTAGAGGTGAGAGGAGTGCAATATCTTGAATGCAACACGAGTCACTTTGTATAAAGCATCTGCCGTATGCATTAATGTTTAAGAGCTTTCTTTACTGTTCTGCTCAGGAACTCCTATCAATAAGCGACCGGTGCTGGGCTACAGGAATCTGAACCTTTTTAAACTCTACAGGCTGGTGCATAAGCTCGGAGGATTTGACAACGTGAGTTTTATTTTATTTGACACAGTCTGCTGCTCCGTCTGCGTTAGCTTTGACTCGTGTTCCTCCCTGTGTTTCAGATCGAGAGCGGATCTGTCTGGAAGCAGGTGTATCAGGATCTGGGCATCCCCGTGCTCAACTCCGCAGCCGGTTACAACGTCAAATGTGCCTACAGAAAGTACGTACGTCCTTCGTAAGCCCCTGATGACAGTGAGAGCAAACCGTGAGCTGCTCATTGCAAAACGTTTGAGAAGAACAAGCACTGAATGCACCTGTTCTGTCTCTTAGCGCAGAACCAAAATGTGGCATACATCTTCTATCGAGGGTTGTTGTTGATGTTTCCTACAACTATTAAAAAAAATTTGTTAATTGAACTAAAGCTTAAATTAAATAAACTATAAATATTTAATGAAAAACTTCAGTTTAGTTATTTTCCAAAGCTAAATTTATCATTTTTTATGATAAACTTGTTTAGTTTAAGAAGCATTAATTACTAACTGGACATAGTTAAAAAAGATAATAAAAATTATGAAAAAAAAAAAAAAAAAAAAATATATATATATATATATATATATATATATATATATATATATATATATATATATATATATATATATATATATATATATATATATTAGATGAAACCTTAAGTACAGTTATTTGCCAGAGCAGCAAACTTCTTAGCTTCGTTTAGTTCGACTAATTACTAAATGGACATACAATGAAAACATAAAAAAGCTATTTAAAAAGTATAAAATTGCGCATAAAGTAAATAAATATATATATAGCATGTAAAAAATAACACTAATAATAAAATGAGAAAAGTGAAAGTCAATTACTAAATGTAAAAAATAAAAATTAAAACTGAAATTATAAAAGTATAGAAACCATTTCAAAACATTAATAAAAACTGCAATAGTATATAAATAATACTAAAATAACGCTGCCTCACTCAAAGCCTATAGGACCACCAGCATTTCAAAGTTTCATGCTCATTTTTTTTATTTTTTATTTTTTATTAAATTGCTCAATTTGGATCAGATCACCTGAAGACCTTTCTGGTCAATTTATTTTTAATATACCTGTCAGCAATTAGGTTAAAGGTGCAGTGATGATAAGTTGTCAATAGTTTTACCATCTGATACCATGGATCAGCATCATCTGACGTGGTAATCTGTGTTGTTGAACCTCCTGCAGGTATCTGTATGGCTTTGAGGACTACTGTGCCTCCACGGGAATCACCTTCCGCATGGATCTGCCATATAAGACGGCTGAGAAGACGAGCTCAAAGAGTGAGGTGAACACAGAGGAAACGGCCAGCGGCGGAAACGCTGTCTTTTTAAGTGCATCCAGCGCAGGAGAAGAACAGAAAGCCCTCAAAGAAGCAGAGACCTCCAGCACGCAGCATGTGGTCAAGGTACTGAAGCATCGGCTCTGTGTGTCTGATACGGCAAACTAAACACACCGCTCATGACATGATATAATGATATTCTAGTGAATTGTGTGCTTCTAATTTTATAGCAACAGTTTGGACAGAACCCTTTTCTATTCTAACATGACAGTGTCTCTGTGTGTAAGACACGGTTCAAAAAGACATGATTGATTGAGTCAGTGTGGAAGAACTTGACTGGTCTGCAGAAACCCAGCTGAACAGCTCTGGTGTGACTTTATATGCAGTCCTTGAACCAAAAACTCATCACCAAACCGTGTCTTATACACAGAGGCACTGTCATGTTAGAATAGAAAAGGGTTCTGTCCAAACTGTTGCTATAAAATTAGAAGCACACAATTCACTAGAATATCATTATATGCTTAAACATTAAGATTTGTACTCATGGAAATTACTAAAGTAGTCAAACATGTTCATTAGAAGGGGTGCCAATACTTTTGGCAATATAGTGTATATATATAATGTTTTTTTATTTTTTAGTGTATTGACTGTGTAGCTTGACAAAATGCATTTAGTGTTCATTTAATGTGATCAGTAGCTGTTTTTTTTATTAATGTGATCAGTAACAGTATTTCTGTTTTTTGTATTATGTATGTTCATTTGATCATTTATAGTGTGACAGCTTTATCATGTAACTAAGTCATTTTTCACAGTTACAAAGCTGCTATAAGCAGTATACACTACATACTGTGCAGTAAGCAGTACACTTCTATTGCTTTTGAAGCACAGCTAGTATCTTCAGCTTTTTATTTAGTCTCTCAGCAGGATCGTCTGACCTCATGTATATTTATAAGTCATGCTTTTTTTCCCGACACAAGCTGCTGAAACAAAAAAAAGCATTTACAAATGTAGCTAAGGCAGAGTTTAATTAGGGTCACAAAATACTAATTTCAAGAACATATGGGTGAGAATGACGTGTTATTTGATCTCAGGAGGAGAACGCAGAATCCACAGCACCGTGTGAAGATAAAGCGGACATCAGCAGCGTAAATGAGGAGGAAGATAACCACGCTGATGAAGAGGAGAACGATACGAAAGAGGAGCCCAAAGAGTACATCCCGACAGCGCAGAGTCCCGTCACTGAGAGCATGATGGAAGAACCGTGTGAGGAACCCGACAACAAAGATCTGTCAGGGTAGGTGCAGCCTAAACCCTCCTCACTTCCTGTCTGAGCTTCAGTGCTTCCTGTCTGAGCATCAGTGCATGTGGATCTCTGAAGTAGGGCTGTCAACCAAAAATTGGAATTTCTAATATTCGTCAAATTTTAAATAAAAATCCACATTCGAATGCAAAAACATTGCATTTTAGTTTTAGATGTGCGTCAGGCAGCCTTATCAGTGGCACACAAGATGCAATGACGATGTAGATGTCGTTGCTTTTTAATATTTTTCACTCAAAATATTGCGGAAAAAGAGAACATCAGTGCAGAGAAGATAATGTCCCTCTAGAAAATGCAACATCTATCACCGTTGCACTCATGTCTCACACGAGAGAGCCGCATGTTTAGAAAGCTATGTAAAATTAATGTAAGTTCAACTTTTAAAATCATGTCTCGAGACTTTATGGCGGTTTTTCCCCATCCCACTGCATCTCATGTTTTTAAATGAAAAGGTACTCTTTGTGATTTGGTTTTCGGTCCTTTGTATTAAACTATACATACTTACATGATGCTGTTTTTTTTATTGTTTAAGCCTTTTAAATTCGAATGTAATTTGGATATTGATAATATTTAGTTTTTCAGCCAGTTTGACAGCCTACTCAGAAGGAGATCATCATGGGAACGAGAGAAACGGAGACAAAAATGAGATCAGTGCAAGACAGAGATTTTCAACCCAGGCTCATTCGAAATACATGCCTCTAAATACATTTCTGCAGCACCGTTATTGCGTACCCTACTGCACGTTTTGTGGTGCTAAAACCCAGGATCAATACGCGACCCTGGCATGTTTTTGTTACGCTGAGATAGGCTCGTATTGCTGTGTTTGTATTCCGTTGCTTCAGATATGTATTGCGGTGGTTCATAATTCAAATATCCGGGGAATGTCACTAAAAGTTAATGCTCTATCGTGTTGGAAATATCCCCAACCCTAAACCTACCCGGTAGTTTTAACAAATGCAAAAGTGATATAAAAATGCATTTGTTGACGCACCCGTGCTATTTTAGCTTCCTTGTGCGGATTTGAGTTGTTTTGTTGAACCGTAGTTTCACAGGGTTCATACCGAAGCTCTTCAGCAACCGAGCAAACCTACTGAACTAGAAAACTCATGCATATGAAGCTGGATATGTGACGCTAACCTTCAGATGCATCAGTTTTCAAATCGCGCAGGATATTAAAATGGTTTTGAATTCATAACATAATGAGTCAAGTAATTGTGCAAAATTAGGCTTTATTAATTGAATCTGTGGACCTCCAAATCACACTTTGTGTGAAAAGGAGGTTTTTTTGTTTTGTTTTGCAGAAATGTTGGTAGAGGCATGCATTTCCAATGAGCCCATGTTGCAGATTTTGGTAGTGCAGAAAAAACAGATGAGAGGAATGCAGATCGTTTCGAAGTGGCTTTGCTGAAATAAACTGATGCAAAGTACTTCAAATATGAGGCAAATTCAGATTCTGCTGTGAAGAAGCTCTAAAAGCAATATTCAGCTCAATTCAGTTCAATAACTGTAAAGTTCATCAATTATGCAACAAGTTCAATTTAGCTATAAGCAGCTCTACAGAAGACAAAACTAAGGAAGATTGAGTGAGAGAAGTACAAAAAAAGTGAGAGCTGCTCTTCGACTTTGTTCAGGCAGTATTTTTGCTGTGTGGCTCAGAGTTGTTGTTAGGGATGGAATCATCGATTGATCATGAAAGCACTTAATTGTGTGACCTCACTGATTTTATTTGTGGATTTTCTCTGGCGTGAGCGGACGGATGAGACGTTGAAGCCAAGCATGACGGTCTTTATGAAACTGCATGTTGGCTGAAGCATTTGCTCTTTGCTCTTTGTTGCTTGCTTGCTTTCTCTCTCTCTTATTTTTTCAATGGCAGGTTGTTTTACCTTGAAAATGCATCAAACCTCAGTTCTTATTTTCCGTTGCGCTGGACAATTTATTTTTCATCTGTCTGTTTGAAATAGTTATTTAAATTATCTGTATCATGTGACTCAATTCCTGTGAAGTTTCTGTAACTTTTGTTATAGAATATAACATATTACAGTTTCAAAACCTGGTAGATAAGACTTTTACCAGTTGAACGAAGGCTGCGTTTATGTGATCAAAAATACAGTAAAAATTCTGAAATATAAAAAAACTGTTTTGTGATTTAATATATTTTAAAATAGTAATTTATTTCTGAGATCAAAGCTGTATTTTCAGCATCATTACTCCAGTCTTCAGTGTCACATGATCCTTCAGAAATCATTCTAATATACTGATTTGCTGTTCAAAGATTTCTGATTAAAATATTAATCATTTCTGATTATTATTATTTTTGTGGAAACCATGATACATTTTATTTTTCAGGATTCTTTGATGAATAGAAAGTCGAAAAGAACAGCATTTATTTGAAATAGACAGTTTTTGTAATATTATAAACGCCTTTACTGTCACTTTAGATCAATTTAATGCATCCTTGATGAATAAAAGTATTAATTTCTTAGAAAAAAAAATTGATGTAACTGACTACATTTCTCCAAAAGTCAGTAGAACCGGAGGTTGAATCTGAATTATTCCGGCACTGTTTTTGCGTTCACTGTTTTCTAGTCAAATCTGGGATTTGGGTGTTTTAGGTTTTGTTTTTCACGATTCAGGTGTGACTTTGAAGCGATGGACTGACTAGTTGAGCTCTACCACTGCTGCCCTTCACTGTTTAAAGTGTTTCCTGACGCTTTCTGCTCTCTCATATGCCTTTAGTGTTCTGCTGTGATGTTGTGAGATGTTCTGTGGATGAAAACTGACCCTGATGCTGAGATCATGTGGAGATTTGTGTTTGGTTAGGGTTGGGAATCGAGAAGCTGTTCTATTCTCCAAAAAAGAAGAAAACACTCTTAAAAATAAAGGTTCCAAAGGAGGTTTCTGCAGCAAAGCCACAGAAGAACCATTTATGGTTCCCCAAAGAACCTTCCAGTGAATTCTTAAAAGAAACTTTTTTTCTTAGTGTGAAGAACATTTTAATAATCTTTGAACACTTTCAAAGTTCTTCATGGAACCATCGATGCCAATAAAGAGCTTTTATTTTTAAGAGTGTAATGGAATTATATAAGACTATTCTATTATTGTCTCATAAATGGTTCTTCATCTTATAAGCTATAGAATTGATTGTTTTAATGGCTTACTCACTTGCAGGTGTTTAGTCACGATGAACTCTGAACTAACTCAACAGTACTAACAGAATCATGAAATCATTAAAGGGATAGTTCACCCTAAAATAAAGATTTGCTAAAAATGTCCTCACCCTCAGATCATCCGAGATGTATATGAGTTTGTTTCTTCATCAGATTTGGAGAAATGTAGCATTGCATCATTTGCTCACCAGTGGATGCTCTGCAGTGAATGGGTGCCGTCAGAATGAGAGTCCAAACAGCTGATAAAAACATCACAATAATCCACACCACTCCAGTCCATCAGTTAACATCTGGAGAAGACAAAAGCTGAAACAAAATCCATCAAGACGTTTTTAACTTCAAACCATTGCTTCTTTGCAAAATACGAGTCCATAATCTATAATAATGCTTCCACCAGTGGAAAAGTCCATCTTCTGTTGTCTCTCACGTCACATATTCATTTAGAGCTGTTTTGGCTTGTAAACGCTGCTTGATCTGTGCAGATTTCTCTCCTTGTTCAGATCAGACCACCTTTACACTGGAGGAAGCTTGATTAGTTAAAAATGCGTTTATGATGGATCTGTTTTAGCTTTTGTGTTCTCAAGATGATAACTGATGAACTGGAGTGGTGTGGATTATTGTGATGTTTTTATCAGTTGTTTGGACTCTCATTCTGACGGCACCCATTCACTGCAGAGCATCCATTGCTGAGACAGTGATGCAATGCTGCATTTCTCCAAATCTGATGGAGGAACAAACTCATCCTGATCTTGGATGGCCAGAGAGTGAGCACATTTTCATTTTTGAGTGAACTACTACTTTAAGAAACCAGAACCAAAATGGAATCACAACCATTCAATTTTCTAACGATTCCCTCCTCTACTGCTGGTCTTTAGTTTGTAAATTAAATCTGGTTGCATTGACTCGACTTGAATGCCTTTTGAGATTAAACTTGCCTTACTAATCCAGTCTTCTTAAATTAGCTGGTCTTCGTAGATGCTTTTTGCCACCGTCTCAAAGATCATCCTGCAGTGGTGGTTTTCCAATGATGCTTCCCCCCTCCATTTTCTGTATTGTTTTGCTCAGAGTGAGTCAAATAACTATGGAACCAGGGTCCTGCCTAGTCCCAGCTCAGTTGTTGCATCACTAGTTGAGTTGTCTGCTGCTAACTAACCAGGGTTGTCTCTCGGTAGTGCTATCCACACTATGTAGTCATTACACACAGCGGAGCGGTAGGGTTCAGTGTGCTAACTGTCTAGCGTGGCTTCCTCTCTGCTCTCTAACGTGTTTGTGATTTGCCCCTTGCTGAGCTTCGCTGTGCCTCTCGCAGCACTCTGACCCTTTCCCTGTCACACGCGCACATCCTGAACTCAAGTTCAAAGTCACATTTGAAATATCTTTAAGGTTAGAAACCTCATTTACTCACCCTCATGTTGGTCCAAAGCCATATGACTGACTTCCTTCCGTGGGACACTACAGGAGACGTTTAGCAGAATGTTCATGCTGCTTGTTCATATAGTGACCGCAGGCTGTCAAGCTCCAAAAAACACCATGAAGGTCATTTTAAGGTCTTTATGATTATTGAGGCTTTTAGCATGAATAGTTAGTCCCTACTAGTAGATGCTGTAACTACACCAAAATGCATCTTTTTCATTTATGGCCAGTTAAAAGTGCACTTTTTGCAAGCAGCATATTAATTGATAATATTTCATGGTATTATTATAGATGTTTCACCAGTCTCCAGTTATCAATTTTTTATATATATTTTTTATATTATGTATATTTGCAACAATACATAATTAGGTAATAGTGAAACATCTATATATTTTGTATATAAAAAATGTAGAAGTGTCACTTGTGTACAATTATTTATTAATTGTAAAAAAAAAATTATTTGATAATATATTTAAAAAACATTTTTATAATACATTAAATAACTGGATACTATATGTATATGTAGATACTATATGTACTATAAGATGTTTAATTAGTATACAATTATTTACTTAAAGTAGTTAAGAATAATAATAATTTTTATTTGATATATATTGTTTTATTTTTATAAATAATAATAGTATTTTATTAGTTTAATAGACAGTGGTGGACAAAATGATTAGAACACTAGTACTTTCAGCAGCTAAAAATGGTTTCAAGTCAGTGTCAGTAGGAAATATCAGTTTACATTTCCAAACATTCATTGGATTATTAATAATGGATTATTACAATTAATGGCAAAATGAATGTTTGTAAATGTAAACTGATATTTCCTACTGACACACTACAGCAAAAGATAGAAATAACTGACTTGAAACTATTTTTTAGCTGCTGAAAGTACTAGTGAAAGTACAATAAACATTTTGGCCACCACTGTATTAATATTCATATTAATATTAATTATATTAATAATGTTTAATTGTCAATAATAATACATTTATATAAATATATTTCTGTAATATCCAAGTATTTATTTCCTTTTGTATCATATTCTTGCTATATATTTATATTTATATATATATATTAATTTGTCACAGGATGCTTTCAGTTCAGATTTTAACAAAGTCCATTACCTATGAGCAAAGATGGTGTTTGGTTATTTACTGCAGCCCTTATTCTGACTTTAGTTTTGGGCATTTAAAGTGTGGAAAGTAAATAACAACATAGTATACATTGGCTTCAGAATACATGGATGTAGTGCACAGATTGTATGGAGCACTTTAGTTTATTTCAGTACTTCTTGGAGCTTGACAGCTACTGGTCACCATATGCTTTCATTATACAGAAAAGAACAGCTTGGAAAACTTCTGACATGTTCCACATAAGAAATAAAGCATGAGGGTGAGTAAGTGATGACAGAAGATTCAATTTTGGGTGAAATATTCCTTTTAAACAGGCAGTAGTACTCAGTATATTCCAGGTTGAGGTTCAGACAGCCGGCTGATGACCCCATAATGTCTTCCTCCGATAATCTCATCCTATCAGGAGGATTGCTAGACTTATCCGACAGGGAAAGATGAGGATAATTAGATTTCATAAGCACTAGGCTGAGATAGCAAGCTCACTTTGGGGAGGGTTTTTTTGGGGAGGGCTGTCGGGGAGAAGTGTAGGGCCAGGAAACAGGAAGTACTGAATTGTCTTTCTTGCAGGGATGTCAGCAGTCAGGAGTGGGAGGAAGGGGAGGAGTTTGAGTGTTACCCTCCTGGGATGAAGGTGCAGGTGAGGTATGGGCGAGGCCGCAATCAGAAGACGTACGAAGCCACTGTGAAAGAGTCAGACCTGGAGGGGGGAGAGGTGCTCTACCTGGTGCACTACTGTGGCTGGAACGTCAGGTAAGGCAGGACCCTGGGAACTCACGCCTAATCTGTTTGCATTTACGAAAAACCTGGTAGCCCCGATCAGATTATGGTACTGGAGTTAGAAAGTCTGCAGGGATTGAGAGTTGTTGTTGGCTAAACCCAGAATCAAGCTTTTTAGCTCTTCCATTTGCATTGCAATGGAGTCAGTGGATTTTTGAATGGATTTTTGGTTAAAATGTCTGAAATAAGGCCAGTGGTGAACAAAAGACATGTTCACATTGTTTTTGTAAGCCAAAACCCGGAAACAAGGGATTTTAGCACTTCTGGATGCATCGTCCTGAAGTCAATGGGGGTTTTTTGAATGGGTTTTTGGCAAAATGTCTGAAATAAGGTTAGTGGTGAACACAAGCTCCAAGATATTTTCATGTTTTTGAAGGCCAAAACCCAAAAAAGTGTTTTTTAGCACTGCCAATAGCATCATCTTGAAGTCAGTTGTTTTTTAAATTCCTGATATAAGGTTTGTCGTGAACATAATCTCAAGGTTTTTTTCACATTGTTTTTGTTGGCCAAAACCCCAAAACAAACATTTTAGCACTTCATTTCCATTGACTCAAAATCAAAGGGTTTTTGGTTAAATGTCTGAAATAAGGCCACTCCATTCGATGCCACCTTGTGAGGTTTTTAGCTTTTTAGAAGATTTTACAGAACTAACAAGTGGTTAAACGGCACTACAGACGTTGTCAGGGACATTAAACATCATTAAATGAACGGGAAAACTCATTTACTTGGGTTTATAAATAAAGAGAGTTGTCGAAACTCAATGGTGGTGTTGTTGACGTCATGTGACTATGGTGTTGTTCGTTTATAGCCTACGTTTAGCTTTTTACTTCTGCTGATTGTGTTGAGGCTTCAAAATTTGTTCATTTGTGAAGATTAGCATGAGCAAAATGCGCAAGAATCAAACTCTTGTTGGTATTTTCTGCAATAATCCAAGAGCCAGTGAAAAATCCTATTGGGTTTCTGTCAGTGGAACCAGGTTGATGTCGGCCTACAAAAATACATCATTGCTGCTGCGCTGTATGGACACATCAAGGGACTGACCACAGCTGGAAATGTGTTTAAATAATACTTTCTCCCCATCCAAAAGTAATAAATACTGATTGTTTCACAGATCTAAGTCCAAAAGCACTTCTGCTCACCGATATTTCGTTTACTACTAAGTTCCTTTCAGAGATTTGATGCACTAACCTGGAAAACTTTTTTGCAGTTAGTTCTTCCTAAGCATTTATAATATCAAACTGGTACTTTGCGACTTGGTTTCCATCCTTGCCAGATTGAGGAGGTGCTTTCTAGTTTCATGTGTCGTCTTGTAGAAAATGTTCAGCTTAGTGATAGACTGATACAGCCTCTTATCGTCATCTTTGAAGCAGGTGAAGAATGTTTCTGGGTGGTTTATAGAAACAAGTCAGGTGTGCATTTGAAACTTGACACGTTAAAGACTTTTTGACTTCTTTTCTGCATCTGAGAGGATGATCAGAGACGTATGGAGCATGAAAGTACGTTCACACTTGTAGAAATTTGTACTGAGGATTGCCTTGAGGTGGATCACGTGAACTCAGGCTTCGATCCGTTAGCATTCCCATTCATCTCAAGGGCAGTTGCCTTATGAAACTGAAGTACACAATCTTCTTCATTTCAGTTCTGAGTGTATGTTTTTTTCCTTCCAACTCTCATTGAACAGGAATGATTATGGTTGCTTTGCCATTGCTGTCAGTATGAACAAACCTTTAAACTAGGGCATGTCATCATCACATACTCAGGTTTTTCTTCTCAGACTTGGATTTGAGTGTGTGTTGTGTGAATTTCTGATGCTGAAGCTCATTTCTGACAAAAAAAGACCTTGTTGCAGCTTTGGTGCTTTACACTAGTCATGTTGTCTCTTTCGCATCGTTTTATGTTTATGGTGCTTTTGTTCTCTTGATTGTGACTTTATATCTTGCAGTTGTGACTTGTGCAATGTAATATCTCATTATTTGTACATTGCATCTCGCAATTGCAACAAAATAGAAAGTTTTGTGAATTTTGGAGCCGTATTATTTAGTAAATGTTGACCAATCTGTCTCTCTTAACAGGTATGACGAGTGGATCAAAGCTGACAAGATTGTCAGACCAGCCAATAAGAACGTCCCTAAAATAAAGCACCGCAAAAAAATAAAGGTACAGTCTGATTTCCTTAAGGAGATTTATTTTATTTTTTTTCTACAGATTACTTAAAAGTTAGCGGTCTGTAAGACTCTATGAATATTTTAAAATGTGTCTTATCGTCACCAAGGCTGCATTTATTTAATCAATAATACAGTTAAAAAATTCTGAAATATTTTTATAAGTTGAAATAACTGTTTTCTGTTGTAATATATTGTAAAATGTAATTTATTCCTGTGATCCAAAGCTGTATTTTCAGCATCATTTCTCCAGTCTTCAGTGTCACATGATCTTCAGAAATCATTCTAATATACTGATTTACTGATCAACAAACATTTCTGATTATTAACAATGTTGAAAACAGGTTTGCTCCTGAATATTTTATATTTTTGTGGAAACCATGATCATTTTTGATATTACTTTGAACAGGAAGTTCAAGGAACAGCATATATTTGTGGTTTGATCAATTTAATGCATCCTTGCTGAATATAAGTATTAATTCCTAAAAAAATCTTGCTGACTCCAAATTTTTGAACTGTAGTGTATTCTGTATGCATATTCATATTTAGAGAGGTTGCAATGTTAATTTGCTGTTTTTGTTTAATCACAGAATAAAGCAGAACGAGAAAGAGACCGAATAGAGAGACTGACAGACAGAGAGGATCTTCCTTCATCCAGAAATCGCCTCAACCGATTGTCCAAACCAAACAGTGATGCTTTCTCCACAATGGAGGAGTATGGTGATAAAGGCCAGCAGATGCCCATCAAGCCCATTGAGATCACATCCATTCTCAACGGCCTCCCAGGTACCTTTATATTCACACTGCTTAATTACAAGTCTTACTTGAAGGTGAAGTGTGCACTTTTTCAATGCTGAAATGCTTCCTTGTGCTCAGAGTCACTATACGACAGTCGTTAGTAATTTGACTTCCTAAAGAGTGTCACTGTGATTAGAGATGCACCGATCGACCGGCCAGGGACCAGTAACTTGAACATTTTTTTTTTTAAAGTCTCATTTATTTGTTTATTTATTTATTTTTTACACCACCGTTCAATTCCATTCCATTCAATCATTTAAAAAAAAAAAGAAATTAATACTTTAAATAAGCAAGGATGCTTTAAATTAATTAAAGGTGCTGTATGTAGGATTTTGACAATACTAAAGCATAAAAATATAATATGTTTGCAGATATTTAAGAAACATGCTAAGTTAGCATACTTGTTTATCTGAGAAACAGTGCTACAGTCAGCTATTCTCCTTTGAAAATGTGTGTTCTGGCCCGGAATGTCTGTGTTTGTTATGGTTTGTGAAACCCGCCCACTGCCAGTTTACCCAATTGTACTTCGGCACCCCGGGTTGCCGGTTCGCAGAAAACACAGCGTATTTAATTCATTCATCGTCATGTGCGCTCCTTTCTGTTGGTGTCATTAATCTGGCAACCTGCGTGTGCATCAAGTCTGAGGAGGAGCTGGGTGAAAAAACCCCTCTCCAATATTTTGAATTTGTCAGTCCTACATACAGCACCTTTAAGACCGACACTAAAGACATGACATGTAAGATTCTTTATGTAAGATAATTTTTTAGGAAAATTAATACTTTTATTCTGCAAGGACGCATAATTGATCAAGTGAATGTAAAGACATTTATAATGTTGCAAAATATTTTGATTTCAAATAAACTTTCTATACTAAAAAAGTATCATGATTTCCACAAAAAAATATGAATCAGCATGATAATAAATAACAATTGTTTTCTTGAACAGCAAATCAGTATATTAGAATGATTTCTAAAGGATCATGTGACACTGAAGACTGGAGTAATGATGCTGAAAATACAGCTTTGATCACAGAAATAAAATACATTTTACAACATATTCACATGGAAAACAGCTGTAAAAATAGTTCACAATATTTCTGTTTTACTGTTTTCTGATCAAACAAATGCATCCTTGGTGAGCAGAAGAGACTTCTTTTAAAAATGTTTTAAAAAAGACCCCACACTTTTGGACGTTAGTATATGCAGTTTCATCAACTAGAAAATGTTGGATTTCTATCACATGCAATAAAATAAACATAAACTGAAATAAAATGAATTATTATTGGTTGTCATTATAGTTGTTTCTCTTTTTTTAAGTTGAAGTACTAAAATAAATGAAAATTAATAATAATAATAATAATAAATAATTAAAACCTTATTAAAATACAATGTATTTCAAAATATTAACAAAAACTATAATAGTATATCAGTGATACTAAAATAAAATAACTTTTTATTTTAAAAATGAAAATAAAATCCATTGACCAAAAGGTGTGGGAAACTGGAGTTTCAATTGTCTAATTTAGCACTGGAGAAGAGTTAATGATTTAGTGCCATCCCTCTGTTTCCCACAGTCTCTGAAAGCTCCACAGATGACAGTGAGCGAGAAGACGATGGAGACGCTGATCACGACGAAGAGGATCATCCAGGAGCTCGAGCGAGTCTTCGGAAAGCAGGTCTTCCAGAGCAACCGCGTACGCCACAGCACTGGGAGAGCAGAAGCCCGTCTGAAGCCTTCAAAGCTCCCGCGGTCGCAGACGAGGAGCCGAGCATCCAGGACGGCCCCGAAATGGACAAAAGAAAGGGCCAGTTTGAGGTGGAGCTCGAAGGATCTGGCAGCAGAAGAAAAAAGGCAGAAGGTCAAGGTGAACGCGCATTGAAAAGCCCAGCGAAAGGCAAAACTAGAAGCAGCAGAGGAGGCGATTGGATGCCAAGTAGTTCGCCCAAAAAGTTAGAAGAACGAGGCCCGGTGGAGGATAGAGGCGCTCAATCATGTAGCAGCTCTGAAGACGAAGCAGATCCTCCAACAGAACCACAAACCAAGGATGAACCAAGAGGAAATCCCAAAACCAAGGGCTCCCCTTCAAAGAAATACAACGGAGTGAAGGAGAAGAATAAAAGAGGGCGTTCGGGATTCTGGGAGATCCCGGAGAAAAGAGCCAAAATATCCACAGGGATTGAAGAAAGGTCGCCTGGCTGTCGTACCAAAGGCCAGAAGGACGTGTGGTCCAGTATCCAAGTTCAATGGCCCAAGAAGACCCTGAAGGAGCTGTTTTCGGACTCTGATACCGAGGCGGCTAACTCGCCTCCACCCGCCATAACGGCTCCGGACGAGCCCTGCGTCGAACCCGCCCGGGATGAAGAGATCGCCGAGGACAAGCTGCAGGAGCATCCAAGCAGCGGCACCAATTCGGTCCTCAACACGCCTCCGACTACGCCGGAGTCGCCCGCCGTGGGCGAAGGACTCGCTGAGGTCCGAGCGCCTTCGCCACCTGCCGTGCCGCCCGCCAGTCCTCCAGCCGTCTCTTTACCGACAGGAGCTCTGATGGAGGAGCAGGCGGGGGTGCGCAGCGAGTCCGACAGCAGCACGGTGGAGGTGGAGAGCTTGGGTGGAGAAATCCAGGAGATTCCTCAAGAGGAGGGGGCAGGTTCCCCTTCCAAGGCCTTCGATGGAAACCTGTCCTGCAACAGTAACAGCAACTGTAGCCTCACGCTAAGCAGCTGCAGCCAGCAGGAGAGTGAGCTGAAAAATAAAGGTACGTACTGTCGCCTACATCAGTGGTTCTCAAACCTGTCCTGGGGACCACCAACCACAGCATATTTTGTATGTCTCCCTCATTTAACACACCTGATTCAACTCATCAGCTCGTTAGTAGAATCTGTGAGAATCTCCAGTGCTATGAGAGAGACATACAAAATATGTGGTGGCTGGGGGTCCCCAGGACAGGTTTGAGAACCACAGGCTTACATCATATGCGTGTTTCTGAAGCTTCCAAACCTTCAGAGATTGTTTTGTTTTGGTCCAATTCTAAGGTAACGTTGCATGTGTCATATATATATATATATATATATATATATATATATATATATATATATATATATATATATATATATATATATATGTCTGTGAAGGTACTGTAGGGATTTGATATGCACTACCATTCAAATGTAGTTTTTCTTTTTTATAAAGTTATGCTTTTATTTATCAAGGATGCATTAAAGTGCCCCATTATGGGTTATGAAAGGTTTATATTTTGGTTTTGGGTGTCACCAATAACAGGTTGACATGCATGCAAGGTCAAAAACACTTTCATTGTCTTATAATATGCATTTATTTTTACCTTACTTGCTCAATGACTCCCAAACGATTCGCTCAACGATTTATTTTTCCAAACCCTTCCTTTGCGTGACGCTAATCTGCGGTGATTGGTCTCATTTTCATTTCATCTGGCCTGTAATGCCTGATAAAGCAGTGTTTGTGAGCGCAGTGCTGCTGTGTGTACAGCGTTACCGGGGAAACAGCTATTTTTACTGCTCCAAAAGTGGCACCTAGTGGCAAAGAATGAATTTGCATTTTCATTCAGACCAACTTGAAAAGACCAACAAATGGGCGGGCAATATGCTAATGTTTCATTTTGACGTCAACATGAAACGGCTTGGGGTTCGTTTTAAAAACGACTCGTTTCAATGATTCAGAGTCGACTCTTTCTTTTGAGAGACAATAACTTTATACACGGTGCACTTTCAGATTTAAAACTTGGCAGGATGTTTTCATTCACTTAGAGCTGTGTTACACACTGCATGAAAGCTCATTTTCAAAAATACATAATAGTGGCACTTTAAATAGTTTAAAAGTGACAGTAAAGACATTTATAATGTTACAAAAGATTTCTATTTCAAATAAATGCTCTTCTTTTGAACTTTCTATTCATCAAAGAATCCTAAAAAAATTAAATGTATCAGTTTCCACAAAAAAAATAAAAAATTAGACATTGTTGGTGAAATTAGACAAACTTGGGGGGGGCGCATGTCCTAAAAGGTTGAAAACCCCTGCTGTAGGCTACACGATCATGGAGAAGACTGCTGGCTTGACAGTTGTCCAAAAGACGACAAGGAGGGCAAGACACAAAAGGTCATTGCTAAAGAGGCTGGCTGTTCACAGAGCTCTGTGTCCAAGCATATTAATAGAGGGGCGAAGGGAAGGACAAGATGTGGTAGAAAAAAGTGTACAAGCAATAAGGATAGCCGCACCCTGGAGAGGATTGTGAAAAAAAAACATTCAAAAATGTGGGGGAGATTCACAAAGAGTGGACTGCAGCTGGAGTCAGTGCTTCAAGAACCACCACGCACAGACGTATGCAAGACATGGGTTTCAGCTGTCGCATTCCTTGTGTCAAGCCACTCTTGAACAAGAGACAGCGTCAGAAGCGTCTTGACTGGACTGCTGCTGAGGTGTCCAAAGTTATGTTCTCTGATGAAAGTAAATTTTGCATTTCCTTTGGAAATCAAGGTCCCAGAGTCTGGAGGAAGAGAGGAGAGGCACATAATCCACGTTGCTTGAGGTCCAGTGTAAAGTTTCCACAGTCATTGATGGTTTGGGGTGCCATGTCATCTGCTGGTGTTGGTCCATTGTGTTTTCTGAGGTCCAAGGTCAACGCAGCCATCTACCAGGAGATTTTAGAGCACTTCATGCTTCCTGCTGCTGACCAACTTTATGGAGATGCAGATTTCATTTTCCAACAGGACTTGGCACCTGCCCACACTGCCAAAGCTACCAGTAGCTGGTTTAAGGACCATGGTATCCCTGTTCTTGATTGGCCAGCAAACTCGCCTGACCTTAACCCCATAGAAAACCTATGGGGTATTGTGAAGAGGAAGATGCAATACGCCAGACCCAACAATTCAGAAGAGCTGAAGGCCACTATCAGAGCAACATGGGCTCTCTTAACACCTGAGCAGGGCCACAGACTGATCGACTCCATGCCACGCCGCATTGCTGCAGTAATCCAGGCCAAAGGAGCCCCAACTAAATATTGAGTGCTGTACATGCTCATACTATTCATGTTCATACTTTTCAGTTGGCCAACATTTCTAAAAATCATTTTGTTTGCATTGGTCTTAATTGATATTCTAATTTTCTGAGATACTGAATTTGGGACTTTCATTGGTTGTCAGTTATAATCATCAAAATGAAAGGAAATAAACATTTGAAATATATCAGTCTGTGTGTAATGAATGAATCTAATATACAAGTTTCACTTTTTGAATGGTATTACTGAAATAAATCAACTTTTTCATGATATTCTAATTTTATGACCAGCACCTGTATATTTGTACATCATGGTAAAACAAATGTGTGTAAGTCTCGTGTTTTTAAATGTAAAAACTGCTTGTTTCACAGATTGCGTTGTGAATATTATTTGAACCTTGACTAGTTAAAATCTAAAAAAATTAATAATAATAATCATCATCATCATTCCAAGAAATGCATTTTCTCACCGAGTTCTCATCTGTGTCACAGCCTCATCCAGTCAGAAGCGGCACAAGGAGTCTCAAGGCGGCGGAGCATCAAAGAAACACAAGCGCAGTCATAAAAACCTGAGCTTACATCCCAAGAAGAACCGCAAACCAGGTAACAGGACATTGATATCTGCTTGAAGAGCTTTAGATGTCAGTGAAGCGTTGATAAGCTTCAGCACAATTGCTCAAGAGCTTTATTTCTATGAAAAGCAGCTCCTGTGTTATTCAGTCCTTCTGTAGTCCTTCCAGATTGCCAGTCTTTTATTCCTGCAGAGATGCGAGCGTGTTCAAGTGTCTCTGCACATCCATTTCTTTAGTGTTTTGAGTGTGTATTGCAGCAGTGTAGCATCATTCTGTAAATCACCTGTGATGAAGAGCTGTAGGAGTTCACTGACTTCAGTAACTCACTTTCAGTGATAGCTTTTGTCTACAAATGAAGTTATGGTTTGCTCACACTCTGCTGCCAGTAAAAACAGATACCCAAGGTTTGCTTTTCTTACACTGAAGTCCTCTCAAACCACTTTCAGTGTACCCAGATATAAGCTGTGTGGAGTAAGAGTCTAGTTCTCTTTGCATTCACACTGTATCTGAACATGAATGTGAACTCTCAGCACACTTCTGTCTCACACTGTGTTTTGGTTTGATTCTTGTAATGTAATATTAATATTAGGGCTGCATTATTTGGAAACGTAACATGCCAATAATCTTCCCATACCTGTAATAAGACATGCTTATCAACAAAAGGGAAGGTTTAAGGGCTCCGGTTTTTCATCAAAATGAAAGTTTGATGGTTTAATGTTTGAAAATGAAGCTGAAAAAAGTATGTTTGTAAATGAATTTCACAATTGTAATGTAACTTATTAATTTTTTTTTGCAGTGAAATACTACTATAATAGCATTTCCTAATTGATTTAGTCACTTTTATATTTTTATGTTGTAGTAGTGTTCATTTATTATTATTATTTAGCCTACAAACAAGTGCAGCCAACCTGAAAATGTGTAAACTTAATTTTGATTGCATATTGAATCATATTTTTTTCTATTCCCAAATAGTGCAGCCCTAATTGATATGTGCAGTTTTTCCACGTTCACTGCATTGATAGAATGTGTGGTTCCTGAAAATGAAGGAAGTCCATTGAGTTTGACCTAAAATATTTACTTTAAGTACCAGCTGTGGTTTTAATTTATTATTTCAATAATTTAACAACAAATAGCCTACAATAGAACAACAATTAAAATATTTGATATATTTTTGTTTTATTTATCACTTCTTTTATTTATAAATATTAATAAATTATTACATTTATTATGTAAAATATTATTTCTTTATTAATTATTATTGCATTTTAGTCAAATTATTTAATTAAATTATAAAATGTAAAAATAATAGTTGAATTATTTATTATTAGCTTTAATACTATTAGCATAAACCCCAGTTTGCTTTGTTGTTTTCACACACACTGAAGACTTATTTAAATCAAACTCAAGCATATGTTTTTTATTCAGTATGAAACTATTTTTATGTGATTATAAAGGCAAATATAACTTGCCCCTTTTAGACTTGCACTCTATTCATTTACTAACTGCTTGTTTCCTTTAACTTTAGCTTCTCTATTCTTTTTGTATTATATCTGTTTGTTTTCTTTTTATTTATTATACAATTAACAAAAACACTCCTCTAACACTGGGTTGCTCTATTTTATCTGTTTTCTTTTTATTTATTATATATATGTATATATATATAAACACTTGCTACGTGTCCTGCTTAGGCTAACTGAGACTTGTCATAGCGCTTGCATATCATTGTTCATTTGTTGATTTTGATTGCTTCCATTGTCCTCATTTGTAAGTCACTTTGGATAAATGTGACCCTGGAGCACAAAAGCAGTCTTAAGTCTCTGGGGTATATTTGTAGCAATAGCCAACAATACATTGTATGGGTCAAAATTATAGATTTTTCTTTTATGCTAAAAATCATTGAAGATATTTAGTAAATTTCCTACTGTAAATATATCAAAACTTTTTGATTAGTAATATGCATTGCTAAGAACTTCATTTGGACAAATTTAAAGGTGATTTTCTCAATATTTAGATTTTTTTGCACCCTCAGATTCCAGATTTTCAAATAGTTGTATCTCAAGTCAAATATTGTCCTATCATAACAAACCATACATCAATGGAAAGATTATTTATTCAGCTTTCAGATGGTGTACATCTCAATTAAAGAACAAAATTGACCCTTATGACTGGTTTTGTGGTCCAGGGTCACATATGAGCTTTGGTGAAGAGGTTTGATGTTTGTGACGATCAGTGTTTGTCTCTCCTCTCCTCTCCTCCGGGTGGCGCTGCAGCCCACAGCAGTGACAGTGAGGACCAGTGTATGAGCGAGAGCACTGCCAAATCCCCCTCATCCAAGAGCAGCAGCGAGCTGAAGACACCCATCCCTCCCAAGTGCTCCAGCCGGACGCCCCCCTCAGGCCACAAGTACCACAAACACGGCGATCCGGAGCACTCCCACGGCCGGAGCAAGTGGAGCTTCCAGATGTGTAAGTGCCACAGACGGCCACAGATTCTCAATAAGAAGAAATGAATGTTTGATGCTGATTGCCTTTCGCTCCTGTCCCTCCAGCGGACCTGGAGAAGATGAGCAGTCTAGAGCGGATAGCTTTCCTTCAGGAAAAACTGCAGGACATCAGGAATCACTACCTCCTGCTCAAATCTGAGGTGGCCTCCATCGACAGGAGACGCAAGCGCATGAAGAAGAAAGAGAGAGAGAGTGAGTGCTTTATTAATCACCTTTCAGTTTGTGTTGGGCAGGATTCTTTTACTGTTACTTAGACACTGTTTTAGTATTTATTACTGTTTTGAATGAGGTTTATTATATATTTTCAGTTTTCATTTGAATTTAAAACTAAAGTTTTAGTTATTTAATGTCATTCTTTTGTCATTCTTCTATTTATTTATTTATGTATATATTTATTTTTCTGTTTAGCCTTCATTTATTTGTATTTCACTGTCGGCTTTAGCAATTTTAGTACTTAGTTATTTCAGTTAGTTTCCAAGACCATTTCTCATTTTGTTTAAAAAAGGTTTTCTACTTCTGTCACTTTTAGCTGTTTTTATATGTTTCAATTTAATTTTAATATATTTTATTCCTATGTTAACTTTGGTCATTTTATTTCAGTTAGCTGTCAAGGCAAACTTTCTCATTTTTGAAATTGTTGTGAAATTTTGTCATTTTTAATATTCTGGGGGGATATATATATATATATATATATATATATATATATATATATATATATATATATATATATATATATATATTTCTGTTTAGCTTTAATTTTATTTCAGGGTTAGTAATTTTAGTACTTCAGTTCATTTGATTTCAGTTTATTTCAATTATTTTTCCAAGGAAATATTTCTAGTTTTATTAATGTCGTTGTTACGGCCCGTAACCATTTTAAGGCTCGTTTATTTTAAACAATTAAAATAAAGGACACAGGCCGAACATATAAAAAGAATCACAACACACCTGATGTGAATTTCAAGACGCCTCTTATTTAATTCACTAAAATTATACAACTCAAACCTCCAGAAAATACACAACAAATCACTAAGAATATTTATAACACAATTTAAGGAATAATAACGAAGAAAAAGATAATCAGCTCACGGGTAGAAAAGCTAAGAAAACAGACTCCTAACTACCCCTATTCTCAAATCAAAACTCTTACCTGACTCCCGAAATAAAAATAAGAATAGGTGAGTCTTCCGGACACCTGCTTCCCTCGCTCAGTTCTTACTAAATAAACGAAACGTGAACTAATAATATAAACTACCCGCAACTGATTAAAGAAAGAATATCACATATCAAAACACAAACTCACAAATTAAACCTAAGCATAAAGAACAACATAGCCTCAAAGAGGCGATGAAAGAGACGCTTGCAAACAATGAGAAGCGGAGCCACAAAAAGAGAGACAACGCCATTGTCGCCTGCAGCCTATTTATCCGGAATCCTTGATGACGTCACGACTCTCGTGGAATGGGAAACTCACCACAACACCACCTATGGGCTTAGAATATAAATGTCACACAGATACACGTAACACCCTCACCCTTAAGTGAATAAATTGTAGAAAATACAGATCTTACCTTTTCCCCCCCTCAAAAGAAAGAATAAAGGAGGAAAATACAATTTATTCCCATCAAACACGAGATAAAGCATCAGCAATAACATTATCTTTACCACGAATATGCCGAATGTCCAATTCGAACGTCTGCAAAAACAAACTCCAACGCATCAACCGTTGGTTATTGTTTTTCATTCGGCTCAAGAAGACTAAAGGGTTGTGATCGGTATAGACAATCAATGGATACGAAACAGAACCCACATAAACGTCGAAATGTTGGAGCGCAAGGACTAGAGCGAGCGCCTCCTTCTCAATGGTGGAGTAACGTCGCTGATGTTTATTAAATTTTCGTGAAAAATAGCAAACAGGATGCTCAACACCAGTCTGATCTCGTTGGAGAAGTACAGCTCCCACCCCTGTATCACTTGCATCAACAGCAAGCAAAAACGCAGATGAAAAATTAGGAGCAAAAAGGATAGGAGAATTAACCAAAAGCGCTTTGATCTTCTCAAAACTCATTTGACACGATTCTGTCCATTTAAATGGTACTTTAGGACTAAGGAGGTCGGTTAAGGGAGAAGCAACGGCAGAAAAATTTACACAAAAATTCCTGTAATACCCAACCATGCCCAGAAATCGACGCAACTCACGGCGCGTAGTGGGCACAGGAAAATGAGTAATAGCCTCTACCTTAGACTCAACAGGCCGAACTTGCCCGCCCCCAACAATCTTTCCCAAATAAGTCACCGTAGCTCGTCCAAATTCGCATTTCGCTAGGTTAACCGTAAGATTAGCACGAGACAAACGATCAAACAATGTATCAAGCTGTTTGATGTGTTCTGGCCAAGACGCGCTATATATAACGAGATCATCCAGATATGCTTCAACATTGTGCATGCCCTCGATAACACGATTTACCAACCTTTGAAAGGTTGCCGGTGCGTTGCGTAAACCGAAAGCCATCACAGTATAACGAAGGAAATGGTCAGGTGTAACGAACGCGGAGATCTCTTTTGCGCGCTCCGTCAAAGGCACCTGCCAATAACCTTTGAGCAGATCGATCTTGGTCACGAAAGCCGCGTTTCCGACACGATCTACGCAATCTTCCATGCGAGGCAAAGGATAACTATCTGATTTTGTAATAGCATTAACACATCTAAAATCAGTACAAAAACGAAACGTACCATCAGATTTTTTTACGAGCAAACAGGGTGAGCTCCAAGAGCTATAACTTGGCTCAGCGATGTCATTTTCAAGCATAAAGGTGACCTCTCTTTGCAACTGAGCTCGCTTCTCAGGACTAACCCTATACGCATGTTGTTTTATGGGCAATGAATCGCCAACATCGATATCATGTTCCACGAGCGAAGTACGAGAAGGAACATCAGAAAACAAGCTTCCATAAGTCCGTATTACATTAATCACGTCAAAGCGTTCGGTAACAGTCAAATGAGAAAGAAACGCTTCAAGATTTTGAATTATCTCAGAATTTTTCAACCTTCCTGCCACCAACTCTGTAGAGGGAAAATTGACATCCTCCTCCTCAAGTGTAGTCAAAACAGCAACACCATCAGAAACGGAGGACAATGGACAGGTCAAAGGTTCAGTACTGGACAGCACCTGTTCTTCAGTCACCGGAGAATCGGTAGGTGAGACAATTAACACAGGCGACTTCTGTTCAGACAGATCTGGCTGTCTCTCAAAGTAGGGCTTAAGCATGTTAATATGACACAGACGAGTTTTCTTCTTCCTATCTGATGTCATTATCACATAGTCAAGCTCACTCACCTTCTCTTTCACCTGGTATGGACCATAGTAACGAGCTTGTAGTGCAGATCCGGGTACTGGCAACAGCACTAACACTTTTTCACCGGGAGAAAAACTACGAAGTTTAGCCCCGCGATCAAAACGTATTTTCATTCGTTGTTGCGACATCTCCAAATTCGTTTTGGCCAATTCACATGCACGGTGCAGTTTCAAACGAAACTCTGAAACGTAATCAAGGACGTTATTTGAACTCGGCTCATTGGACCAATGATCTTTGATCATCTTCAGTGGGCCACGAACAGTGTGTCCAAACACCAACTCTGCCGGACTGAAGCCCAAAGACTCCTGCACTACCTCCCTCACTGCAAACATAACCATAGGCACGCCCTCATCCCAGTCTTTCTGGAACTCCAGACAAAACGCACGAAGCATTGATTTTAAAGTCTGGTGGAACCGTTCGAGTGCTCCTTGGCTTTCTGGATGGTAACAACTAGAAGTGCAGTGTTGAATATGCAACTGATCCAGAGCCTGTTTAAAAACACGAGACATGAAATTCGTACCTTGATCTGACTGAATAGTACGCGGAAGGCCAAATAGTGAAAAAAACTTGATAAGTGACTTCATAATCACTGGTGCAGTAATTTTGCGCAAAGGAATTACTTCCGGAAAACGCGTAGATGTACACATTATGGTTAATAGGTACTGATTACCAGACTTCGTACGAGGCAAGGGACCGACACAGTCAACCATCACACGCTCAAATGGTTCACCCATAGCTGGAATTGGATGTAATGGAGCAGGTGGAATTATTTGGTTCGGTTTTCCAATCTTCTGACACACATGACAACTTCGACAATAACTTGCGACATCGTTTTTTAAGCCAGGCCAAAAAAAATGTCGAATCACGCGATCATATGTTTTATTCACTCCCAAATGACCGGCAAACGGACCGTCATGCGCAAGTCTCAGGATTTCAGGACGATATGAGAGAGGAACTACTACCTGCTTAACAATCTGCCATTCGTCAGCAGCAGCAGCATTTGATGGTCTCCACTTCCTCATCAACACACCATCTTCAACAAAATATCCTTGCGATACACACTCGAGTTGCTCAGTAGGAACAACAGCTTCAAAGAGGGATGACATTCTCTCATCTTTCCTCTGTTCAACGATAAGCTGCTCGCGTGACAGAGACAAGTTATCAAGCCCCATAAAATGTTCATCTCCTTTCTTGACGGCGATGTCTAAACCATCAGCAGTATTCGAACATTTCACTTCACCAAAATCTGAATTAGAGAGGAAGGTATCATTCAAATCAAATTTCCACTCTCCTTCTGATTTACTAAAGCTTTCATCTTTCCGTCTCTGTGACATAGCGCGAGTAACTGCGCACGAAGGAAATACCTCTGGGTATTTCTGAGCTAATTCATCAGGAACAACACAGGGAAGAGGAACATTAATTACCTCGGGGCTAGGAAAAACTTTCCCTCCCGCCAAGTCATTCCCCAAAATAAACGTGACATCTCGAACTGGAAGACACGGTCGCACTCCAACAACAACGCGGCCGGTAACAAGCGAGGATTCAATTTCAATTTCGTGCAAAGGCACATTCACAAAGCCCATCTCGAACCCCTGTACTAAGACACTTGAACCAATAGAGCTCTCATCAGATAATGGTAATATTCCTTCCAGAATGAAACTCTGAGCAGCTCCTGTGTCACGAAGCACCCTGACTGATTTTCGCGAATTTGCATTACCAACCAAAGACACAAATCCGTCCATAATGAACGGCACATATCCCTGTTCTTCACACATGTCAACTTGAGAAGCTAACAACTCCAGTCCTTCTAATTGTGGCGAGGACGTCATCAATAAACCCACAGGTTTAAGGACACTATTTTTCTTTTTTAGTGCTTTACACTCTGCAATAATGTGTCCATATTTCTTACAATAGAAACAGATGGGTGAGGACACGGACTTGACAAAATTCTCCGCCACTTTATCCTCACACGGAGCGCGATCAAAGCTACGCTTTGAATTCCGTCGACTGCTGCTACTAAATTTTTGTACAATACCAAATACATTCTTATGTGTAAGTACATATTCATCAGCTAAAGTAGCAGCGGCGGAACTTTTGAGAACTTTCTGCTCATTTAAATAGGTTACAACGCGTTCTGGTAAACAGTTTTTAAATTCTTCTAAAAGAATCAGATCTCGGAGCTCTTCATAAGTTTTTACCTTCATAGAAGCACACCACCGATCAAACATTGACTCTTTCTCACGAACGAATTCAACATAAGTCTCATCAGTTTTTCGATGATTACGAAATTTTTGGCGATAAGCCTCTGGAACCAGTTCATAAATTCTAAGAACAGCAGCTTTTACCTGTTCATAATCAAGAGACTCCTCCACTGACAAAGAAGAATAAGCTTCCTGGGCTTTCCCCACAAGAACACACTGCAACAACATGGGCCAAAATGTTTTCGGCCACTTAAGATTAATGGCCACCCGTTCAAAAAGAGCAAAAAACTTGTCCACCTCTTGTTCTCGAAAAGGAGGAACGATACGAATATTACGACTCACGTCGAAATCAGAAACATCCGTTACACCCTTTTCACGAGCCCTCAGCTCGATTTCTTTGAGGCGGCAAGCTTGTTCCATCTCAAGCTTCTTCAATTCAAGTTCATGTTTCTCACGCTCTCTTCGTCTCTCTTGCTCACGCTCCCATTCTTCTCTCTCTTTAAACAAAACTCTGTCGTGCTCTTTAGCTTGCAACTCCAACTTCTTAACTTGCAAAGCAAGATCTTCCGAACTACCCTCCTCTACTTCAGGATAGTCTACCAATTTTTCCGCATCACCAAACACGCCCTGTTTATATAACGAATCAACAAGCAACACCTGAAGTTCACGTTTGGACTGCGTATTACGAAAACTAACCTTATAATGTGCAGCAATTTTCATAAGGTCAACCCTATTAATTTGGAACAATTCAGCTTGCGTTGGTTTCGCAACGAATTTTGTTAATTCAAACATGATTGATAAACGTCTATGGTTTAAGGAGAAAAACGAAAAAAAACACTACACAAACCAAAATTCACATCAATTGACTGTGATTCAATAAAGTTACAAAGTAACAAATTCAAGCGTGAACAGATCAAAAGTGACCACCAAAATCACCAAGTCAAGATCAATCCCGGACGAGCCCCCAAATATGTTACGGCCCGTAACCATTTTAAGGCTCGTTTATTTTAAACAATTAAAATAAAGGACACAGGCCGAACATATAAAAAGAATCACAACACACCTGATGTGAATTTCAAGACGCCTCTTATTTAATTCACTAAAATTATACAACTCAAACCTCCAGAAAATACACAACAAATCACTAAGAATATTTATAACACAATTTAAGGAATAATAACGAAGAAAAAGATAATCAGCTCACGGGTAGAAAAGCTAAGAAAACAGACTCCTAACTACCCCTATTCTCAAATCAAAACTCTTACCTGACTCCCGAAATAAAAATAAGAATAGGTGAGTCTTCCGGACACCTGCTTCCCTCGCTCAGTTCTTACTAAATAAACGAAACGTGAACTAATAATATAAACTACCCGCAACTGATTAAAGAAAGAATATCACATATCAAAACACAAACTCACAAATTAAACCTAAGCATAAAGAACAACATAGCCTCAAAGAGGCGATGAAAGAGACGCTTGCAAACAATGAGAAGCGGAGCCACAAAAAGAGAGACAACGCCATTGTCGCCTGCAGCCTATTTATCCGGAATCCTTGATGACGTCACGACTCTCGTGGAATGGGAAACTCACCACAACACCACCTATGGGCTTAGAATATAAATGTCACACAGATACACGTAACAGTCGTAATATGCTTTTGTCATTTTTATTAGTTTTATTCCATTTATTTTAATTTCAGCTATATTCATTTTAGTACTTAAACTCTTTCAGTCACCAAAAAAACTTAAATTTAAGTTTTATTTCATTTTTATTTCACTTTTATTTTAATTTAAAGTTAAATTATTGGATTTGATGTGAAATGTTCCTTATTCTTCCAGCTAGTTCTATCAAACTTTTGCAATTAATTCAGAACGTGGCAGCAAGATTAATTTTTAATGAGCCAAAAAGAACGCACGTCACCTCTGTTTATCAGTTTGCACTGCTACCAATAGCTGCTCACATCAAATTCAAGGCATTGATGTTTGCCTACAGAACCACCTCTGGCTCCACGCATCTGGTCTATAAAGCCGCTTCTGTGATTAGTAGTTAATCTCCTTCAAATGCATTCAGATGGAGTGGCATTTAATACACAGAGCCGTAGTTCATTGTCCTCATTTGTAAGTCGCTTTGGATAAAAGCATCTGCTAAATGTAAATGTAAACTTTAAATGTATTTATATGAATGTTTTTGTTCAGACAAATAATATGTAAAATTATACATAATCATTTATTTGGCTGAATTATTTTTATTTTTTTTCAAAACTGGTATTATTTTACCTGTGAAGTTGTTTAAAACATAGTAAATCATAGTCTCTAGAATTTCCGCCTGTCCAGAGTTTGCAAGATTAGCTTGAAAAGCGGACTTTAAAAAGACCTGTTTCCCCCGACACTCACCCGTGACCCTCTTGTGTCCCAGCAGGCACAGCGGCAGCCTCGTCCTCGTCCTCATCCTCGCCGTCCTCCAGCTCTCTGACGGCGGCTGTCATGCTGACTCTGGCCGAGCCCACGGTGTCTGGTGCGCCGCAGAGCTCGGGGCTGTCCGTGGAGTGCAGGTGACAGCAGCGGGACGCTGGCGGCGAGCAGCACAGAGCACTTAACCAGCACCCGGCCCGCCTCGGCCTGCCCCAGAGACACAGCGACGGGACGAAACCATAGCCACCAGACAGCAACAAGCACTATTTTATATCGACAACTGTTTCCTTGGCAAGCTAATTGCACTCAAGTGCACTTTTTTTCTGAGAGTTGTGGGTGGGTCGGGTTTGACAACAGGACAAAGACTATTTCTGTTTGTTCGTCCATTCGTTTTACAAACCAGTCTCTTCATTTTTGACCATTATGAATATTTGATTCTGTCTTTGAATATGAATTCATCTGCAGTGAGTGAACACTGTAATTCACCCTCAGATCCACCGGTATGAAATTAAGCCTGTCCCGGGCCGGAGCCGTTTGAGAGGCGGCGGAGTTTAGAACCATGGAAAAAACACTGACGGTCAGTCGACGCTGCAGTGCCTTACGGTTCAGGCACTCATGAGGAATGCTGGGAAACGCGCTCAGCGCTGGCTAACCTGTGGTAGATGTGTGTGTTCATAACGGAGCCCAAACTCACATGAAACAGAATGTCTGGTTTTCCTTTTAATCATAACAGGAATCAAGAGTCTGTCCAGGTCAAATTTCACCCTAAAATATATATATATAATTTTTTTTTTTTGCTTAAAGAAAACAAAGATATAAAAGTAAATTACTGCATTTTTAATTGTGATTTTTTTTTTTCAAATATATGTGATTTTATTTTAAATATAACATTTAAAAAAATAAATGTAAATGTATTACAGTAATAAGAATCACAACTGATTCATAATTTCACAATGAATGAAATTCACAATGTGATTTATTTATATTTATTTATATATATATATATATATATATATATATATATATATATATATATATATATATATAATAAACATACTGTATTACAGTAATGAGATTTATGATAATTGCCGAGAATGGAAATGATTTTAACAGGTTTCGTTATGCTTTTTTCATTGTGATTTTATTTTCTGTATAATTGGTAAATACATGATTTTTAAAATACTGTTTTAGAGCAATGAGAATCACCACTGAAAATAATAATTATACATTTCATAAATAATTATAAATTTCACAACGAAAAAAAACGTAATGCTCCTAAAAGTAGGTTTCCTTTTTTTAATTGTGAAATGTTTTATATATATATATATATATATATATATATATATATATATATATATATACTTGTTTATTAAATATATAATTAAAATATACTGTATTGCAGTAATTTTACAAAAACAGTGAAAATAATTAGTTGTATATTTAATAAATAATTGAATATAACTTCACAAAGAAGGCCTTTAAAATGAGTTTCATTATGCAATTCTTTTACATTGATATTTTGTAATGTATAATTATTTATTAAATATATGAAAAATACTGTTACAGTAACAAGAATCACCATTGAGAATGACAATTATATATTTAATAAATAATTATATATAAATCATGTCATAATGGAAAAACTAAATCTTAATGGCCCTAAAAATTGTTTCATTATGAAAGATTTTTTGTATATTATTATTTATTAAATTGATAATTAAAAATGCAATATTACAGTAATGAGAATCACCATTGAAAGTGATGAGAATGGTATATAAATTAATTTCACAATTGAATTTAGTTTTAGGGTTAAATTTGACTTGGTTCAGATCATGCCTTATGAATGTTAAATCCTGATTTGTCCATTGCTTTATTTTTATGGTTTCAGAAAGCCTTATGAAAGAGATGTTGATCGGCCCTTCATCTTCACCGCTCCCCACTCGATCCTCTACGTTTGTCCATGTGTTTGTCCTGTCGACAAGCGGCTGAAGGAGGTGCGAGCGAGTCGGGCTAAGGGCTATTTAGACGTTTGGAGACAGAGAGAGTTTGCGTTCAGTATCTCTGGAGGTGAAATGTATATTATGATTGTTGACAATTTGAGAATTGATGACTTTTTCTGGCAGCCAGGATTCTAAATGTATTTTACTACTGAAATCTATCCAGACCCTGTGGGGTTTAAATGGTTAATGTGGCAGTATTCAGAAGTGCAATGGCAGATTCATCTGTGATCGTGTGCAATGACAGATGCCGGTCTGTTCTGTACGTAGCCCTTATGTGTTTATGTCTTCCTTGTTTCCATTTCCCACCTCTTTTTCCAATGCCGTAAGTGTAGGATGTGGAGTAGGAAAGCACTTCGTTGCCACTGTGGGAAACGCTCCGCTGGTTTGGTGGCTTGTGCTAGCGGTGACAGCAGGGTGGACTGTGGATTAAATCAACAGTTCAGCTAAAAATTAAAATGCTTTCATGTTCTTCCAAAACCATTTGATGATATTTTCCTGTGAAACACAAACGCAGATGTTTGTTTTCCCTACAACGACTGTCAGTCTCTAAAAACAACACGTCTGTTTCTCACACAAATCTATCTGTGGAAGCTTGTTTCCACCACGGCATTACAAATAAAAAAGAGGTAACCAACCATGACTTTTATCTCACCATTCAGACTTCTTTTTCTCACAATTTTGAGATTATATAGATTAAGCGAGATTCTCAGAGTTCTGAGAAAAATACGTCAGAATTGTGAGATGCAAATTTAGAATTCGGAAAAACAGTAAGAAGTGCAAATTTCAACTGAAATTCCCAAAAAATTAAATTAAAAAAACGGCAGAATTGTGAAAATTGTCACAGAATTGCCAAAATGTAAATTTAGAATTCAAGAAAAATACATCAGAATTACAAGACATAAATTTAGAATTATGATTGGGGGGGGGGCTCAAAATTGCGAGATGTAAATTCAGAATTCTAAAAAATGTCAGACTTAGGAAATCTAAACGAGAATGGCATAATTTCAAGATGCAAACTCGGGTTCTGAGGGGAAAAAGTCCAAATTGCAAGATGAAAATTTAGAATTCTGAGAAAAATGACAGAATTGTGAAATGTAAACTGAATTTTGAGAAAAAAAATCTAAATTGCGAGATGCAAACTCGATTCTTAGAGGGAAAAAAAAGTTAAAATTGTGAGAAACTTGGAATTCTGGGGGGGGGGGGGGGGTAAAATGCAGAATTCTGAGAAAATACTTCAGAATTGCAACATTTAAACTCAAAAGCATAATTTCAAGATGCTGAATTCTGAGGGGAAAAGTAAAAATGGTGAAAACTCAGAATTCTGAAGAAAAAAATGGCACAATTGCTAGATGTAAACTTGCAATGGCAAGAAAAATACTTAATAGGGAGATGTGAGAAATGAGAAAAATGGCAGAATTATCTTTTTTATTGTATTATTCAAGCTTCCGTATCTTATCTTGATTTTATAAGACTTCAAATATAGCACAACAGCCACTTCAAGGAAAAATAACAGCATGGTGAGGAATGACATGAGGATTTGGGGTGAATTACTGCTTTAAACGTACCACAAAACCAAGAGAAGCTTGGAGAACCAAGGAACATCATCCTATATTTTGATGTCGCTCTCTTTACTTTGAAAAGGTTTCATCCTGCGCGATCTGACCAGGGAAAGGTCGTATGTGCTGAAGATCTGCAGAGTGTCCTTTGTATAGACTCCCTCTTGTATCATAACCTGAAGGTCTGTAGCGTTTGGCACTTGTATGTAATAGTATGCTTTTGTTATACATTTGTATATTGAGAAGTGTGTTTTGAGTCGAGCTATTTAATATCTTGCACTGTTAATACCATGTAAGTTCTGTACAGTTTTACTGTTTTAGTGTCTGTGGACATTCAGAAGGTAGAAGCATGTCCATTTTCGTTCTTGCATAGAAGTTAGTTTTGATTCAGTTTTTCATTCTCGTCTTTGTGTGTTTCTGTTAAACTGTGCTTGTACCAGGTTTTCTTTTTCTTTCTTTTTTTTTTTTATAATGTGGTATTTTTCAATCTGTACATGAACTGTAAAGTTTTATGGATCTTTACAAAAGTGTTCAGAGATGTTTGTAAAGACGAGAGAGAGAGAGTCAAGCTTAACGGGAAGTATCATATTTATTAAGCTCATCAGGAGATGGACCGTGTGTAATTTATTGTACAAATGTAAGCAGAAAAGCCTTTGAAATAAATGCCATAGTTTGTGACCTGGAATGTCCACTTTGGTTCCTGTCGGAGATGAGGGATGATGAATGTGTTTCACAATACTACATCTACTGATGTGCTGGTGTGTTGATCTAAAACATCTTCTGAAGAACAGCACAACCTGATACTGAACAAAGGTTTATAGCATTAGAAAACGTTTTAAACAACAAATCATATAGAAAACCTTTAAGTTTGGAACAGAAATGAGCACAATGACTAGTATTTAGTTTTTTACTGTCTGTATATGTATGTGTATATATATACTGCCGCTCAAAAGTTTGGGATCAGTAAGATTTTTAATGTTTTTTTAAAGAAGTTTCTTCTTTTCATTAAGGCTGTATCTATTTGATCAAAAATACAGAAAAAAAACTGTTATTTTGTGACATTATTGCAATTTAAAATAACAGTTTTCTGATTTAATGCATTTTAAACTGTATTTTATTTCTGTGATGCACAGATGTATTTCCAGCATCATTCCTCCAGTCTTCAGCGTCACATGATCTTCAGATATCAGTATAATATACTGATTTATAATCAATGTTGGAAACTGCTTCATATTGGGTTTTTTTTTTTTTTTGGAACGTGATATTTTTTTTAGGATTCTCTGATTAATAAAAAGTTAAAAAAAGAATAAAATAGAAATTTTGTGTTATACAATGCTCTTCAAAAGTTTGGGGTCAGTACATTTTTTCTCTATTTGTTTATTCAGGAGGGATGCGTTTAATAAAAAGTCATACTAAAGACTTATATTGTTAGAAAAGATTTCTATTTTGAACAAATCCTGCTCTTTTTAACTTTGTATTCATCAAAGAATCAAAGAAAAAAAGTATCACGTTCCAAAAAAACCCAATATGAAGCAGGACAGTTTCAACACTCATCATAAATCAGTATATTATAATGATTTCTGAAGACTGGAGTAATGATGCTGAAAATACAGCTTTGATCTCAGAAATAAATTACAGTTTAAAGTATATTAAAATAGGAAACCAATATTAGAAACTGCAAAAAGATTTCACAATATTAATGTTTTTTCTGTATTTTTTGATTGAATAAATACAGCCTTGATGAGCAGAAGAGACTCCCTTAAAAACATTAAAAGTCCAAATTTTTGAGCGGCAGTGTATATATATATATATATATATATATATATTAGGCTATATAAAATATGTGTGTGTACTGAGTACTTTATATTTAAATTATTTATTAGTTTTATTACAATTTTTGTTTTATTTATAAAATCACACACACACATATATATATATATATATATATTTTTTTTTTTTTTATAATATAATATTTATGTATAGTATAAATGATATATAAATATGAATATAATGTAAATATTTCTTAAATATATACGTGTGTGTGTGTATTTCTATAAATATACACAGTACACATACATTATGCAAACAAACGTTTATTTAGGATGCCATTAATCGTGATATATATTTTATTTTTTCTCATTTTGACCTGTAATTTAGTAATTTATAGGTTTATAGTGAGAGCTCGTGTAGAATAAAAAATCAAGTCTATTGAGAGTATTATGAAGACATTTATACAATAATAAGCATAATCAATTATATCTGTTAATTCAAAAGATTGATGGCTGTTATACAAATAGAAATATTTCCAGTAATCTCTGTAAAACAAAACAATCACGAGCCCTGGGAAGTTCAGTTGAAAAATTAATATAGAATTTTTTCATAAAACCATGTGATTGAACACTTACCGATAGTAATGTATTAAATAATGCACTAATTTTATTATTTTGTAGTAAAACTTGCTATATGCAGTTCCATAAATTTCTATAATCCGAAGAAAATAATTTGTTCAATGCAAATATTGAATATTATACAGTTGTGCATAGAAAAATAAATCAGAACAAAAGGTCAGGGGAAATTGAATCATCAAAAATAAAATAATTTTCACCCTGTCTAGAATACAGTGTTCCGTGAAGATGAATCTTTCAGGCGTCTGCAGCGAACACCCCCACAGCGCTTTCATCAGAGGGGTCCTTCCGCCGCTGTGTGAGCACGTGTCCTGCAGAAGAAGAAGAAGATCTCCGTTAACGGCGCCGCGATGATGTGCGGCAAACCGAGCGCGATCGCCGCGGGCCTCTGCGGCGCGATGTTCATCGGGTACTGTATCTATTTCGACAGAAAACGACGCAGCGATCCGAGCTTCAAAAGCAGACTGCGTGAACGTGAGTCCTGAGATCCGCGAGACTAGCTAGGCTAACAGATTAGTTAAAAATTTAGAAAAGTAATCCGTTACGTTACTTCAATAAAGTAATTTATTTAACTTGTAATCTGTAACATATTACATTTCCAAAGTATAGATAATGTTTTTTATGTATGTTCAGATAAAGTATTGATGAATGCTTCATTGAATCGGTTCGTTTGAATGACTCGTATGAACGATTCACCTGTGAGTCATAAGGTGATCATACTTTAATAAACGGATAGCTGTCTGATCAGTCAATATGTAAATAAGTGTTGTATCAGTCTGGTGTCTTTCTTGGGTTTTTGAGTCTGTCTCAAGATTGAATTCAAGCTGCAGTCTGCCTCTTGATCTATAGGTGCATTAAATATTTTAATATAAATTAATTAAATCTAGATATCTGTAGTTTGATGTGCTGTTTTATTCTCTTTTTTAGGGAGGAAGAAGCAGAGAGCTGCTCTAAATAAATCTGGACTCGCTGAAGTAGGTCAAACATCTGATCACGTTTAGAGATTTATGAACTTGTCATTAATTCAGTAGATATTCCTCTAGAGCAGGACTTTCAAGCATTAAATGCCACAGACCCCCAAATATGCTATGCAAATACCCTCATGCAAAAATATAAATAAAATATATATATAATATTTTTTATTTAAAAGACTATGTATTGCATTTTTTTTAAATGCATTTAATTTTTTTATTTATTAATTTAAAAGCTATGTGTTTTCATGTATAAAGACCTAAGATTCTGTTACATTACATTATTATTATTTTTCTATCACTATAGTATTTTACTGTTATGTTAATTTAAGCATTTGCTTTATTTGACTTATTTATGCATGTTAAGCAATTTATTTAGTTAGATATTATTTTTTATTTATTTTATTTGAATAACTTTTTCTTTTAATTTTTTTTATTTTAATCAATTTATTTCTATTTTAATAATTATTTAGTTAGACTTTGTTAATTATTTGTTTCCTAATCAGTTTTATTGCATTCATTCTCGCATTTTAATCTTTACATTTATTTTAATCAAATTTAGTTAGTTGGGCCTTTTTTATTTTATTTTGATCTTTATTTTTTAATTATATATTTGATTTAATTATTATTTTTTTAAAATCAGGTTATTTAGTTATTTTTATTTATTATTATTATTATTTTTTAAACTTTTCCTCAAACTCCCTAGCACTCATTTTGGTCCGTTGACCTCAGTTTTAAAAGCTTCTCTAGTGCTTTATGAAGGCGATGAAGTTTGATCATATGCATGAGATTGTGGGTCTTTATCTTTCAGCTGCCAGATCTTAAAGATGCCACAGCCGTGCAGAAGTTCTTCCTGGATGAGATTCAGCTGGGCGAGGAGCTGCTGGCACAGGGTGAGATGTTTGTCTTTTTCACGAGGTTTCTAGATCTACTCTTCATGCCATGAAGTGTTAAACGCCCAAATGTGTTCCTCAGGAGACTATGAGAAGGGTGTTGATCACCTGACCAACGCCATCGCCGTCTGCGGCCAACCACAGCAGCTCCTGCAGGTGCTTCAGCAGACTCTGCCTCCGCCCGTCTTCCAGATGCTGCTCACCAAACTGCCAACGATCAGTCAGGTGAGCTCAACATGCGTGTCATACCCATCACTGCATTCTTTTAAACCCCCCAAGAGCTGCCTGTAGCTTCTGGGACAAGTACGAATGCAAGAGAAAACCAAGAACTTTCCAAAGCTACATGTCTTCACAGTGACTACTAGCTATTTCACCTCTTGAACATTGACAACATGCTGTTAGTAGAGAACCAAGCTATAGTTCACCCAAACCTGAAAATGTGCACCCCCAGTGTTTTTCTTCATCAGATTTGTAGAAATGTGTCTCTGCATCAGTGTCTCAGCAATGGATGCTCTGCAGTGAATGGGTGCCGTCAGAATGAGAGTCTGATAAAAACATCACAATAATCCACACCACTCCAGTCCATCAGTTAACATCTGGAGAAGACAAAAGCTGCATGTCTGTAAGAAACAAAACCAAATATTTTTTAACTTTAAACCGTTGCTTCCAGCTAAAATACGAGTCTATAATCTATAATAACACTTCCTCCAGTGAAAAAGTCCATCTCCTGTTGTCTCTCACATCAAAATCCAGCCACATGTTTATTTAGAGCGGTTTTGTCTTGTAAACGGTGCTTGATCTGTGCAGATTTCTCTCCTGATTCAGACCAGATGACTTTATCACTGGAAGAAGCGTTATTATGGATAGAGGACTCATATTTTACTTCAAAACATATTAATGATGGATTTGTTTCTTACACGCATGCAGCTTTTGGCTTTTCTAGATGTTAACTGATGGACTGGATTATTGTGATGTTTTTATCAGCTGTTTGGACTCTCATTCTGACGGCACCCATTCACTGCAGAGCATCCATTGCTGAGACACTGATGCAGAGACACATTTCTCCAAACCTGATGAAGAAACAAACTCATCTTTATCTCAGTCGGCCTGAGGATGGGGACATTTTCTGCAAATGTTTATTTGTCGATGAACTATTCCTTTAACCGCGATCATTTCTCCCGTTCACAGCAGATAGTAAGTTCTCCGAGTCTGGGAGAAGATGACGTGGAGTGAAGCGTGCCGTTTGTTAGTGTGTGATGATCCACCTGCTGATCTTCAGGTCTCTGGTCTTTTATTTATCATGTTCATTCCTGTGTTTGTTTGCACAGTCATCCTGATCACTGCACTCTCTCTGTTCATAGTTTGCAGTATCAGTTCATATAAAGAGATGTTATATTTTTATTCCAAACGAGATTTCTTGTGACAATCAGAAGTCTTTGAATACAAACAAAAGCATCAAATTAAGAGAATATTTGACTTATGAAGGTCATCTCATCTGTTGATATGTTGATAAACACAAACAAAGCAGTTCCTTTGTGTCGTTTTTGAATATTTCTCATTTAGTGGTTAATCTTATATTAGTATGGCTGTAAAGTAATCAGATGTTTTTGTGTGTGAATCGTTTTGGGTATGAAAGTGTTTTGGGCACATATGCACTGAACTTTAAATAATAATTTCCTTTTTTGTATTAAATGCTTTAATCAATTAATGTCTTCTTGCTCACTTCTGCTGTATTGTTCATTTCCCTGCAATGCTGCTGATCGCTTCACGATTGCAGTGCTCTTCCTCCAGGAGGCAGTGCTAACACACAGATTATTATGAACCATAAACTTCAGATTTACAGTTGTCTGAATTGAAGGATATTTAATGTTAAAACTCCTGGTTTAATAAGCAGAGACGGTTAAAACTATTGGTCAACACAGGCATTCAGAACATTTGTTTATAATGGCATTCTACAAAATGATCACTACATTAAATATGTGCATATGGTTGCAAATATTCCTATTCAGATAGACTACTAATCATCCAAAATGTGTTGTATATATGTCGTTTGTGTCCTTGTGCTATTGGTAATAAATGTAGAATAAAACGAAAAGACTGTTTCATGTGAGTGCGGACCATGGTTTTGTATAATAAATGACAAATGAACCATAAGTAATACAACTAGATTATTTGATTGTTGCTTTACCAAGAGGCACAAATATGAAACACTTATGTTCAGTTGTCAAGGAAACATTTATCATTTTCATTTAAAATTCCATCTATTTTTATTTTCTTTATTTCTGTTAACAAAACTTTTATTTTAATTTAAGTTAAAATTTTAAAAATTGCAGGTTTTTAATAGTTTTCTTAAAATTAAAAAATAAATTTTTCATTGTGTTTTTTTTGTCTAATTTTAAATGTTTACATTTTATTTTAGTTTTAGCGATTTTAGTACTTCAATTAAAACTTATTTTAAGTTAATTTTGCCAAGGCAACTTTTATCATTCGTTTACATTTTTATCTAATATTGTTTGGCCTGAGAAAATAGGAGTTATAGTAGTTATCTGCTTTTTCTCTAGCCTTAATTAGTTTTGTTTTGGAGGAATATGTTCAGCTGCTTAAAGCTTCATTCACACAGCAGTAAAGCATCAGAGAGCTTCTAATGACCGCAGCACAGGAAAGGGTTCGGTCGCTTTGGAAGCTTCCCTGCTGGAAGACAAATACAGGCCTAATTATTTTTATCCAAGTCTGCAGCTGGTTTCTTTCTTTCTTTCTTTTACTGTGTTTGGAAGGTATAGTCTGGCGCTCTGTGCTGCCAAGAGACAGGAACTGGAAAATACTTCTCTAAAAGAGAAAACAAAATATGAAAACGCAACTGGAGCCAAGAACCGTCGAATAAAAACATAATGACAGACGGTGTGTTTTCCATGAACTCATGCACTCATACCAAAGCTGCTCCCTCCCTTACTTTTGTAAGACGGGAAAAGCGTGTTAAGAGGGAAGCTGCAGAGATTTGATTTGGGCTTTAAAGGGATAGAGATCCTAAAATGAAAATCGTCATTTATCCTCATTTATATAAACTAAAAAATAGCATGAATTAAAGGCAGTATAACGAGTATTAATTATGTAAATATATATACACAAATCTGCTCACCAAGGCTGCATTTATTTTATCAAAAATACAGTAAAACAGTAATACTGTTTTACTAAAAAGTAAAAGTGTAATTTATTTCATGATGGTATATGGTATACACCTAATATATATATAATAATAATTATAATTATTATTTTTATTTTTTTATTATTTTATTTTTCTGGTCTTCATTTAATAGTTCACTTAAATTCCAGTAACCAAAAATCATGTCTAATTAATTTAAATCATGAAAATTTTACAATTTAAGAACAGTTTATTAAAAGTTTCATTAAAAAATGAAATTTTTAGCCCTGTTCATTTTTTTATTTAATTTTATTGGTCAAATAAGTTTTAATAAGCATGTCTTACTGACCTCAACAAGTCAATTAGAGGGAGTGAAGCTGATTTGTGATGTTGCGTGTGAATTATACTGTGGCCAATGGAGAAAGCTTTGTTCTTGTTCAAAGATACTGGCACTGGAACTGTTAATTGATTGATTGGTTAATGAGTATGCTCCCAATTATTATGGATTTCTCTCAGGTGTGTTTGTCATGTGTCCATGCCATGTGATATTCCATTTAAGCTGCACCTGTACCAATAAACGATTGACTGTGTTCTCACTGCAACCTGTGTGGAGCATGTTTATTCTCTGTCTTAGCCGGTGTCTAGTCAAGCTCTGTTTAACAGGTTATGGGCCCAGCACACTTCCGCTGTGCTGATGTTTGTGCAGATACGGCGCGAGTAGTAAGACCGTTTGTCTGCACGTTTTGAATTCGTGTCTCAAGGTTTGGAGTGCCAGCACTGAGCGAAAGGATAAGTTCACGTTGGTCTCGTCTTGTGTTCGACGGAGATGAAAAGTATTATGAACTGTGGGAGACAAAGTTTTTGGGCCATCTGCGGTTGCAGAAATTGAAGGACAGAGGAGACAGACAACACTTTTGCTTTCAAGTTGGTGGCCAGTAATCGTCAACCAGGGAGCGGTGTCACCAGAAAGGGGTTGATGGTGGACACCGGTGCGACATCTCATATCATCACCGAGCTGGCCAGGTTCAAGAGCTATTCCAGGCTGAGACGCACTGCGTGGAGCTGGCCGATGGCACAAGGTGCAAGGGGGTCACGGAGCGCAGAGGTGTGTCTGGTCGACAGCAAGGGGTGGCACCTCAGTGCCACACTGAAGCAGGCGCTGTACATCCCCTCCTATCCCCAAGACATCTTCTCCGTGAGAGCTGCAACTTCCAGCGGGGCAACAGTGATCTTCAAGGAGGGTGAAGATGTCCTGCAGTATAAAGACGGTACACGTTTTCTTATTCATGAACATAACAGGCTGTTTTATTTGCCTACTGTGCCAGTGAACAATGACTGTGATGATCAATGTATGAGTTGCCATGATATTCAGGAGTGGCGTGAGATTTTGGGACACTGCAATTTTAATGATGTTCAGAAGTTAGAGAATGTTGTGGATGGTATGTTGCTCAAGGGTAAAGTACTCAAGTCTATGCAATGTGATGTGTGTCCAAGGTAAATTCACTCAGAGTAGGAATAGCCTGATGTGAGAGCTAAGTTAGCTCTAGAGTTGATACACACTGACTTGGTAGGCCCCATTGGCCCAAAGTCCAGAGAAGGGTATAGGTACGCACTTTCCTTTACTGATGACCACTCAAGTGCAGTGTTTGTGTACTTCTTGAAGCACAAAAGTGACACAGTGGACGCCACAGAGAGGTTCCTAGCTGACACAGCCCCATATGGGAATGTTACATGTATCAGGTCTGATAATGGTGTTGAGTTTACTGGACAGGGTTATTAAGTATTACTTCGCAGGAACAAAATCAGACATGAGACATCAGCACCATACTCACCACACCAGAATGGCACTGCTGAGCGTAACCGGAGAACCCTTTTTGATATGGCTAGATGTATGCTCTTAGAAAGTCAGTTACCCCAGGAGCTGTGGCCGTATGCAGTCCAGACAGCAGCAGTTGTGAGGAATAGATGTTTTAATAACCGCACCAAACAGACACCTTACTTTATGCTAACAGGAAGGAAACCCAATATGTCCAGGATGCAGAAGTTTGGTACTGTGTGTTATACCTATAGACAGGACAGGAAGAAGCTAGACTCAAGGTCTGACAAAGGCATCTTCGTTGGGTATGATAAGAACAGTCCAGCCTATATGGTCACCTATCCTGACAGTAGAAAGGTGATGAAACACAGACTGGTGAGGTTTGTCCAATATTGAGGGACAGGAGACTGATGAATTGTCTGATGACGATGACGTTGGTGTGTGGTATAGCACAACCAGACCTGACCCTGACAAACCCAAGCAGTGTGACATTCCAGAGACTAGGCTAGGCCCAAGCCAGATAAGTCTACAGTCAGCTGAGGTCAAGCCAGAATCGTGTTCTTCAGATACCCTGAGTAGAGAGAGGAGATACCCTGGTAGAGAGAGAAGGAGGCCAGATTTCTATGGGGTAGAGAGTGATCAGGTGCAGATCAGCATTGATTATTGCTATAAGATGGTTTCAAATGTACCTCAGACTTTCAGAGAAGCTGTGAATTCAACTCAAAAGAGTGGGTAGATGCAATGGATGAGATGAAATCACTGAGGGATAACACCACATTTGCTTTGACCACCCTACCTGAAGGCAAGAAAGCAGTGGGGGGTAGATGGGTGTATGCTATCAAAACCAATACTGATGGATCTGACAAGTATAAGGCCCGCTATGTCGCTAGGGGGTATAGTCAGGAGATGGGTGTAGATTATGGAGAAACCTTTTCTCCTACTGTTGACCTTACCAGTGTGAGTGTTAATGCAGAAAGCTGCTCAGGAGAATCTGATCATCCAGCATATGGATGTTAAAACTGCCTACCTACATGCACGATTGATTATGAAATTTACATGGAACAGCCAGAGGGGTATGATGTAAAATCTCAGACAAATGAGAAAATGGTATGCAAACTGGAGAAATCATTGTATGGGTTAAAACAATCAGGTCGAAACTGGAACAAAATGTTACGTGACTATCTGTGTGAAAACATCTTTGTACAAAACCCAGCTGATCATTGTGTTTACAAGAGAAACAGAACATGAGAAAGTCATATATTGATATGGGTTGATGACTTTGTTATTGCTGCCAGTGATGAGAGCTTTAAAAACTGTCAAAGAGATGCTTACTGGGAAATTCCAGACGAAAGATTTGGGAAGACTGAAGAATTTTCTAGGTGTGACTGTCACAGCAGAGTTATGTTGGCAAACTGCTGGACCGGTTTGACATGCGAGATTGTAAACCCAGGTCGACACCTTGTGAACCGAAGTTGAATTGCATCGATGGTGATGAAAAGCTGAGTGACCCCAGGAAATACAGAGAGGCAGTGGGTAGCCTAATCTACCTAACCTCATGCACTAGACCTGATCTGAGTTATGTTGTTAGCAAACTGTCCCAGTATTTCAGTGAGCCAACAGAAGAGCAGTGGATGACTGTAAAGCATGTACTGAAATATCTGAAAGGTACAAATGACAAGATGCTCTGTTACAGGAAATGTGATGAAGGGTTAAGGTTGGTGATTTTTACAGTGATGCAGATTGGGCAGGTGACGCAAATGACCGACGTAGTACATCTGGTTATTGTGTTAGCCTATGTAAGAATGGTCCTCTGATTTCTTGGAAGACCAAAAAACAGCCAACTGTAGCATTATCAACATGTGAGGCTGAGTACATGGCATTAGCTGCCACTATACAAGAGTGTTTGTACTTGAGACAATTGCTTCAACACCTATGATCTATGAAGACAACCAAGGTACAATTGCATTGACAAAGAATCCTGTTAGCAGACAGAGATGTAAGCATATTGATATTAAATACCATTTTGTGAGATCAACTGTAAACAATGGTGAAGTGTTTTTGGAGTATTGCCCAACAGATCAGATGGTTGCTGACCTAATGACTAAACCAGCTACAAAAGTGAAGCTACTTACCTTTTCCACAATCTTGTTTGGGTTATAGCCACGCTAAGATGTAATTCAGTTGGTTTCCATGAGTTTTTTTTTTTTTTTTTTTTTGTGTGACTGAATATGAATGATTGTGGATAATGTGTGAGCAAGTGGGGGTGTTAATTGATTGGTTAAGGAGTATGCTCCTAATTATGGATTTCTCTCAGGTGTGTTTGTCATGCGTCCATGCCATGTAATATTCTATTTAAGCACATGTACCATTAAACGATTGACTGTGTTCTCACTGCAACCTGTGTGGAGCATGTTTATTCTCTGTCTTAGCCGGTGTCTAGTCAAGCTCTGTTTAACAGGAACATAATGCAATGTCAGCATTGTTAAAAATGCAGAAGCCAAGCGTTTGCTGTTGTGGTTGCTTTTGGTAATAAAGTGGTGCATGTACTATTACATCAGAACCTGGAAAACTAATTTGCCTATATATGGAGTTTTATTATGGGGGTTTTCAATTTATAAGTACAACAAGGCTTGTGGCAAACCTAGCTTTACCATACTTTGATGTCAAGTAACTAGATAAGACAGATTGGGGTGTGAGTATGACATTAGAGCAAAGAAAAACAGCTGGTGTTGTACAGACTATAATCCTGTAAACATGAGCCGGTCATAATTTCAACAGGGGGCACTGTTGCTCCAGCCCCTTGGATAACCTCCCTGGCTCTCTAGTCCTTGTGCTGATAACTGGTTTACCACCAGAACCTGTAGGCTGACATGATTAAAGGAGATCTGACAAATTACCCTGTCATTATTTTATTAGTTTGTGTGAGGCAACTCCACTATAAAAGTGCTTTGTGTGTTTGCATCACAGTAACATGCATTAAATAATTGAAGGGTTTAATTCTCTGCATGGGAATAATTGGTCAAAGCATTTTTGTTTTTGATAATTTGCATGCATTGTGCAAATATTGCTTCTACTCGTATGCAATTCTTGATCACAATGCATGCATTTCAAAACAGGCCATCAGATTACCACAGACAATCAGAAACGCATTGCTATGTGCTGTCGTTCAGCTCTCGCTGCCAACTGCGTGCCAGTGGGTGGGTGGAGGGGAGAGTGTGCAGACTGAAATGGATCATGGTGCAAGCGAGGAGAAAGCCGAGCGCTGTCATACCAGCAGACGCTGAGGAAATGTAAACTGAGTCACAGTCGTGCTAATAATAATGGCGGCGTGTTGCAGGGGTAGCAGCGTGGGGATTTTAATTACCAAAGCAGTCTTAAGCCCTGTGTTATGCGTTGCAAAATATACAGAGGGGGGAGGGGGACAAATCCTTGGCACTTCCTAAAAATAGAGGTGTACGTGCTTGGAGTGCTAACAGCTGTGCCATCTGATCCAACAAGGCAACTCATTGTAGGGATCAAATCCCCTCACATTTGACTGTTGTGCACAGGCTTTAGACCAAGTCAGGCCTTTTTCCCATTTCTGTGCTGATTTTAGGGAAAATATGCAGAATTCCGACGCTTTCTTGTTCAAAACATTTAAAGGAACAGTTCACCCAAAATTTAAGTTTGTCATTGTTTATTTACCCTCATTGTAGCTTCATTTACATTTATGCATTTTACGTTTAATCTTTTAGCAGGTGCTTTTATCCGAAGTGACTTACAAAAGAGAAACACAGCATTAATGTGACTAACCGAGTAAAAGTTTGTCATTTATTCATTATTCATTGAAGATCTTCTCCAAATCAAATATTGCATCAGGTTTATATTGCTAAACCAACAACTTTTGGTGTGTTCTTTTTTTTTTTTTTTTTTTTTTAATTGAAGTCTTAATGTGATGCATCATACTAGCAGACATTTTTATCCAAAGGGACTTACAAAAGCAATAAAGAGTAACAAAAAATAAACCCATTCCAAATATATCTTACAGCTATATATTTTCATAATTTATTACTGTTAAATCATAGGCTATTATAAATTAGTAAAATATTATTTGATAATTTGGTTTCTATTATGCCGCACTATTTCTCTATTTACTATAGTACTGTTATGCATTATTGAAAACTTTTTATTATTTTTACATATTTTATTTATTGTAATCCACTATTTGTTTTAATCAGTTTATTAATCAGTTTATTTCAGCCCTATTTTTCTTATTTTTTTAACCCCTGATTCATGCAAAAAGCATGTACTTCAGTTTAAAGAGCGCTGTTCAGGTCAACTAGGTGCCACATGCTTTGAAGGTCAGGGTAAATGCAGAGTCGTGTTTCGGAAACCTTCATGGCATGCTGATTGGTTGAAAGACTATCTGAGGTAAACATGCGCACGCATTCACGACTTGTCCTGCTTGCATTTGCGCTGCAGGAATGCCATTCACCGCTTTAAATCGGGCCGTAGGGGCTCCTCAAAATCATCTCACCACCTTCGAGGCGCTGCATTGTTGACGCTCATCCACCCCGACAGATCATTACAAGGTGGTGTCTAAAAGTGCAGCACGGCAGATTAAATGACTGCTCCACACGGGGACGAGGCCTTGAGCAAAAACATTAAAGCTGTAGATGTTTTTCTTCCTCAAAGTGAAGGAGATTATATAAAACTCGAGCTCTGTTCTCTGTCAGCGCTTGTCAGTTTTATCTGACACATCTTGGCAGGAACTCCCAGAGAAACCCTTCTTTTCTTTTCCCTTCCTCTCTCTCTCTGTCGTGACATTTTGAAGTAGAAGAGGTAAACAACAGGTTAAATAAACACTGGTTTTCGTTTGAACTGTCTTCCCGTCTCGCAGCGCTATCTGCTTTTGAAATCCCGAGAAGGGCCGTTTTGTTTTGCATACTGTAGGTGCTGCATTGACTTGTAACAAATCCTTGCCCTCAGGAGACGCGTCAGGAGGGATTAATGGCGAGGGTGGGGACTCCCTGTTTTCCCATTGTCACGGCCCCAGCCGCTCTGTATTTTTATCCCACCGAGGGAACGGAGGCCCAAGCTAAGCTCCTGTTTCCTCATGCCCTGGTTCTCTGAGACGAGCTGTGAGGGGAACATGTAAATAATGTATCAGGGGAACTGAAGGCAGCACTGTGGCGGACATGATGAGGCCTTTAGCCAACAGACTAGACAAAATAGATGACCGAGAACAAATCACTAGTGTACATGTGTTCTATGGTTTTTGTGCTGATTTCTATCCCATATTGTAATAAAAACAAAACTGCGACTTGGACTCCAAAGGCACACCAAGAATAACTATAATGATAAATATATTAGCATTCTGTTTATTATAAGCACATACTGTAGTTGTCATCTACGACTTTAAATGCTTGCACACTTTAAAATGGGATGGATTTTGATTGGCAATGTTTTTTATCATTTTGTAAACTTGGAAAAAAAAAAAACCTTTTAAAAGTGATTCCAAAGAGACCTTTTTTATGTTTTTAATGTTAACTACAGTACATGGAACCTTACAAAAACTGCTGAGAACACCGCAGCAACCACATAGCAACACCTTGGCAACCACTCCAACACCTTTGGAAGTACAGTACATAGTAACATGCTAAAATCCCTCACAACACCTTAAGAACTCCATAGCAGCACCTTGGCAACCACCCACAACACCCTAGGAACTATAGTTCGCTGAAACCGCTCAGAATACCTTAGCAATCGCATAGCAACGCCCTGGCAACCACTCATAACACTTTAGAAACTGCATGAAAACATGCCAAAATCCTTCACAACACCTTAACAACCGCATGGCAATATCTTGGCAACCAGCCACAACACCCTAGGAACTACAGTACATAGAAACCTGCTAAAAATGCTGGGAACATCATAGCAACACCATGGCAACCACCTACAACCCAGTTTTCACATTTTCTTGCAAAACTGTAGAAATGTGGTGTTGGTGTCTGCTCCAAATGTTTGTTTATTTGAGCTTTTGCATGGGCCTGTCCCATTGTAAGGTAACAACTGCAAAAACTTTTTGGGTTTGATTCTGGGAACATGATTTGAGTTTTTCTCAAAGCAGCAGATGGATAAAGCTGGCGTCAACAATGAGGTTTGTCTTCCCGTGTGGGATGAGAGCGTGTGATCGTTAGTGCTGTGTAGTTTCAGATTGCGAGCGATCAGAGACACACAACACTGCTGAACACATGAATGGATGATCTGTTGGCGCATGAATGCGGCGCTGTGTGGAGAGCATCCAATCCTGCTCAGCGCTCACTGCGTTAACCCATTATACAATTTTGAAAAAATGGACACATTTTGTGATTTGTGTTTTGTGCATTTGATCTCTGATTCAAGATGGCAGAATGCACTGAACCCAAAATCTAGTGAGCTGCTTACCAAGACAGCATTTGAAGACATAAGTGCATGAAAGCTGTTCCCAAAGGAAGGATAAAATGGTTTCCTTTTAAGCACTGAAGCCAGTTTCAAGTGTCTTGCATGAAAAGCCTGTTGCAGTTCAGATTGAAACTGAAAATGGATGCCACCCTCGTGTTTCACCCTTTAGAGTTAGGTGCTTGTGTGTGTGCAGTTTTTAGGATGTTACATGTACAGCTCTTTCATATGTTTTTGTTTGAGGACAGAAATAGGAACATATCTTTATGAAAAAAGCATTTAATTGTATCAATTGTGCACTTGTAGTGTACTTCATATCTTATTCTTATTAGATATCTTTTAAAGTATATTTGTAAAATGTTTTTGCAGATAATATAATGTTAATGAAATAAAAGGTCAAATCAGTGTACTCAAAGATTACTTTCTTAACACGCTTTTTTTTTTTTTTGTTTTTTTTTTTTGTTTTTTTTCCAATTTGCGATGTCAAATTAAAGGTTTTTTTTTTTAAAGTACATTTTAGCTCGTTGTTTAAAGATTATTGCAAATGCTTTACAAGTACATTTATTTTGCTGTGTTGAATGTAATGCTTGTAAAACAATGTAAACATGTAAAGTACTTGATTTATATTAAACGTAGTATGTTTGCGATTTACATTTAATGTAAATGTTTTACGTGGGCTAAATCTCAACAAATGTGCATTACAACAAAAGTATATATTTCTAAAAAATAGTACTTTTAGTTAATATAATGAAATGCAAGGTAACTTAAGTGTACTTAGAGTAGACTTTCATGACTTTTCTTAACACACTTAAGTACACTTAAAAAGAACAATTAATTTTTTTATCTTTTGTGGTTATAAAGTACTTATTTTGACATACTGAAGCATACGTAAACTTATTTTTACTAGTGTTATTTAATATTACATTTAACATATTTCAAATTTAATATCATTAATGATTTTCATTCTTCATTGACAAACGTGCATTACAAATATGTGTATTTGTGTACTTGTCTTTAACCGTATTTCAAGGTACAATAGAATTATGAAATTGCATGTAATTTCACCAAAAACCACTCTTAACTTATTGTATTTAATTTGAATTTAACCTGTAATAAATTTATTTAATTGCAAATAGCTTGCAATTAAGTGTCAGAGAACATTGCATTCAGTTGGCACTTAAGAATATATTTTTAAAGTATATAATTTCCATAAACACTCTTTGTAAAAGTGTGCTAAAGTGTTCCCTTTGTTTCACAAGGGATTTCTTTGTCTTTGCATTTTAAACGATTGATTCCATACTGAAGGGTCATGGCCTATAAGTATATAGAAAGCCAACCCACGTCTTGTCGACAAATACACAGATCTGTTCATCTCCCACACACTTCCAAAGCTGCTTGGAAGGCGCATGCTTTGCTCCGCGCATATCTGCTTTATTCAGAGAGATCAAGGGATGGATCTCGCAGCGGCGGCCCAGACTTTGACCTCAAGGTCACTTGAGCACATCTGACTGTTACTGAGAATGTCTCATGTACGTTTGACCTTTCAACAGCTGTGGCCACTTCACATTACAGCATTGATGTTTCTCTAGCTGTGTGTCCTTCATTCAGAGCCATGAATGTTGAAGGAACAGTTCTCCTCAAAATGAAAATTTGCTGAAAATGTACTCTTTTCTTCATCAGGTTTGGAGAAATGTAGCATTACATCACTTGCTCACCAATGGATGCTCTGCAGTGAATGGGTGCCGTCAGAATGCGAGTCCAAACAGCTGATAAAAACATCACAATCCTATATCTCACTAAGCATTATGGACTCATATTTTGGCCTGAAGCATCGGTCTGAAGCTTTTGACTCAAGATGTTAACTGATGGACTGGAGTGGTGTAGATTTTTGTGATGTTTGGATACTCATTCTGACGGCACCCATTCACTGCAGAGCATCCATTGCGGAGACAGTGATGGAAACTCGAAGTTGCAATTTTCATTTTTTCATTTTAGTTGAAATTTCTTTTTTTCTATTTCTTTGAAGTCAACATGAAATGGTGTTCACAGCCCAATAACACCTATCGATGAATCATTGACACAACCAGGAATATGTATAAAAAAACTAAGTAAATAACGTTGATTTCACGTTGACTTTAACAATGCATGGCTTGCCTAAACATGTTGCAACAATGCGTCAGAGATTAATGATGCAATATTTAATGCAATAGTTTAGTTTGTCATTTCTTGTATATTTTATCATTTACTCGCAATATTGTCTGAAACGGGTTCTCAAATCACTGCATTACAAGACCAGTTTACCATGTGTTTCAGTTGTGTTGCGGAAACGTATTAAAACAACCAAGAAAACATTTTACCCGGAGGATTTTTATACATCAGTAAACCTTTTGATAAATATTTCTTTTTAGGCCGAGGGACAGCAGGCAACTTTCCAAACAGCTTATCTTTCTTTGTGGTCCAAGACATGCAAAAATAAACTAGCACGTAAAATCTGTTGGAGTTGGAGGGTGATTTTGTCTTCGAGGTCATAAAGTTGTTTTCAGCACAAACATTTTGACTTCAAATGTGCAACTTTGGTCTGTATGTTTTTGTTTGTTTTGACCCTAAATCTCAAATTTTTAATCTCGAACATGAACATGATGTACTAGAGTTAGTTTCACCTGCAGAAACACAAATAGTTGTTTTCTAAAGGCTTTACTTCTGCAAATCCAACCTCATCCTTGCAGTCAGTTTTTCTTTTTCATTCATTCTTCTGTTTTTAACATTGTTTCATATGAAACTGACAATCTTAATCTTTAACAATCTTAATCTATTTTTCAGAAGTGAGACTATGTTGGTAAAGAAAGCGAAGTTTGACTTCCTAAAGATGAATGTGTCCATAAAATGTTTTATAGTATTTACAGTGGCTCTGTTCCTAAACTTTGAGCTGCTGTCTACATTACCAGCTCCCTTCTAAGGCGGCGTTCTCGTAAGTGACCGATATGGAACGTTCTGTGTAGGCAACAACTCTGTGTGTCATACAAATAGAGACTTTAAAGGCATAGTTCACTCAAATTAAAATAGTCATCATTTACTCACCCTCACGTTTTCTGACAGTAGTTTAACTTCGCATAATTTTACAGAAGTATTTTTGACACCTAATTGTACTCCATACATACCCGGGTCCAAAATGACCCGAAATATAAATGGTTAAATTATTGGAAAAAGATCTGGAAAAAGTGTATTTTGAGGGTTTAGACCTGCAACTACACTTACAAGTTTCATTCACCTGCTAAAATCTAGTCGGTTTTTAGAAAGTTTTGTCTCTTCCAGGTGAAAAATGGCCCTGAATGCATTACGAGGGATAAAATTCCTACGAGACCGAGCCATTTACAATGCACCATTATTTCATATTCAGACTTTTTTTCTGCTCAGCCAGTATTTCTGTACTCAATTCATTCAGCCCATCTGTGAAATCTAAATGTATGAAATTATCAACAACATCTCAATTATTGCATGAATATTCCCCTAAGTAGGCCATTATATAGAGGAAGAACACCAATACGGCTTTGAGTTACAGATTTGCTCTAACCTGATGTACAGAAAATGACCTGCACAAATTCGGTTAAAACAGGCCTGTTTGGAAATGCTCTCTTGCTGTTGTAACAGGATACACCTGTCTGAAAAGTAGACCTGTTAATGCACTCCTCAGCTTCCTGCCTTAAAACCTTGTGGTCCTCTTATGAGCAATTAAATTAAACCAGAGAAGACAACTTTAGTTTCGTGAAGGAAGTGGCTGAACTTTGCAGGGAGGCAAACTCGATTGCTATCGATTTAAACTGGTTTGTCTGAAGGATTTCGTCCATCAGCGTGTCGTGTTAGGCGTAGAGGCCGGGGAAGGGAAGCGCTGATGTCATTTCCTTTGAGATGAGGCCTGTCGGATGACATCATCTGTTGTTTCTGAGCTCCTAATGGCTGGGGTTTTCTATACATGAAAATTCAACCTCATGAGGACATTTACTGTCTGTTAACTTCATAATGAACCTTATGGCCGTTTTGAATCTCAAATACGTCTGATTAACCAATGGAAAAATAAAAGCAAAAGAAACATTTGACTGCTAATATTTTCTCAGAAAAGCTTGTTAAAATGAACATTTTTGATGCCAGAAAATGTATAGCTCTGTTGTGGACAGACGCACAGACCAAGAACTACTCAATGGATAAGACAGATGTTGTCACGCCTTCCAGTAGAAAAGATAACTTGCATATTAAAGGCTAAACCGTATGTATTTGAAAACATATGGAGTCCTTTCATTAATTATATTAAGGATTTGGATTTGACAGATGAAGTGGATGACTAATCTTTGCGGACAATGCAGTTCCGACCTTATAGATTGATTAAATTGTTCAACAAATATTTTTCATTTTGTATTGAGTATGATTATAAAAGTCAATTTTGAATAGATTCCATTGCTGCTACTGTTGGTTATTGCTGTAGTTGTAGATTATTGCTGCTGTACGGGGAACTTGCTACTGCCAATGCATACAGTGATACAGTGCTGTGAGTATTTAAGACATACTGCTGCTGCACAAACCGCATATAAAATAACCCGTAGCAGCTCTATACAGGTGGAGCTGGGGAAGGTGGAGGGCTTCAGAGAACTCTGAAAGCACGCTGCAGAAATCTCAAGTGAATGCTAGCCAGCCATATAAATGCAAGGCAGTAAACTCATTGGCTGCATGAGCAACATGAACCAATCAGCTTGTGCCAAGTCGTTTAACTCCCTGAATATCACCAGTTACGTTAACAACCTGTCAGCCTGCGCCATCTAGCTTTTCATGACTGAACTATACATTACAATAATTTGGAGAGAATCTGTTTTGTTTAAGCTTAGGAGTCAGGCATGTTATTGACCGGTTTGGTGAGATGTACTCAATAACCTCAGGTATAAGATCACACAGGCAAACTCAGATCTCATGAGGATCTTTGACCGTCGGCGGCCTGTAACAGCGTCTGTTCAGTGCGTTAGTGTCAGGCTCTGGTTAATCTTGGTCAAATACTCCACATACTCTGGCTGCAATGCTTGATTTCTTCACTCTGGTGGGGAATCAGCTCGGGTTTCTCTTGGGTTCTGGGGCCTGTAATGATTACATTAGAGGAGTCAGACAGACAGTCTGGGCCGGTCGACAGTCTCTGAGTGAAGGTAGGCTTTGGGATATGAATAATAGATGTGCTGAAGTAGAAGCAGAAAGACGTGGGCTGAAATCAGAACGACTCTTGAACACACAGTGCCATCCGCTGGGAAGGGTGAAAGTGTCTTATGGAAAAACGACTCTTGTGCTGAAGTGTTTATCGCAGCTGCTGTTAGGGAGTCTATAGCTAATCACCTACTCCTTCTAATAGACCTTATTTAGAGCTGTTTTTAGGCCAGAAACCTAAATACAAATGCATTTGCAACCAGATTGTAATGTGCTTGCAATAGTTTCCTTCAGGTGTCTGTTCCATTGCATAAAATTATCAAAATATGTTTGTTTATATAGATCTCTTCATTCAAATAAGGCCATTTATGCTAATGTCAGCTATAATGTTTTTGAGAATGCTGGCTCTGAGAATGTAACATTTGCGTGATTTTTTTATTTTTATTTTGGTAGGTTTAATATTAGTTAACAATAACAGTAATTTGACTCGCTGAATTTTTACTGTAATGCTGACTCAAAATTATTCAATCAAGAGTTCAAAATCAATCGTTAACTTTTTTTTTTTTTTTTTTTTTTTTTTTTTTTTCTTTTTTTTTTTCTTCACATTTTCACTTGGATGCTTTAACTCTTTAACACTTAACACACTCTATTTTTGTAGAAAATGTAGCGCCACTATTCAAAAGTTTGGGGTCAGTCAGATTTTTTTAAACTTTCATTCTTTTAAATTCTTTTTTTTAAACTTAAAAGTAATACTTTAAATCAGGAAGGACGCACTAAAAATTAATTTAAAGTGTTTTGGCCTTGAAGAATGAACTTTAAAATGTATAGCCTAATTGACCGTTAGGCAAATGTTTACTGGTATACAGTAACTTGTTTTTTTCCCCCAGCTTTATTTCAGTGAAATTATTTTTAATAGTTTTATTTAACAATAACAACACGGAGTCTCATTAGACTTTCTTTACTGTAATTCAGCTTCTTATTTTTACTGTATGCATTAAACATCTCTTCAAAATTATTTTTAAGAAATTCTTCTAGATCCTTTTTTTAAAAAAGTAATACTTTAAAAAAAAAAAAAAGTCAGCAAGTATGCATGAAATTGAATAAAAGTAAAGACATTTGTGATGTTACAATAAATAAATGCTTTCTATTAACTGAATAATCCGGAAAAATAAAATGTATTAGTTTCCACAAAAATATTCGTCAGCACAACTGTTTTCAAGATTGATAATCAGAAATGTTTCTTGAGCAGTATATCAGAATGATTTCTGAAGGATCATGTGACACTGAAGACTGGAGAATTGATGCTGAAAATTAAGCTTTAATCACAGAAATAAATTAGTTTAACGGATAGTCACAGAAAATGGTTATTTTAAATGGTAATAATATTTCTAAATTTTTACTGTATTTTTGATCAAATAAACACAGCCTTGGTGAGCATAATATAGTCTTACCATCAACAAACTTTTGAACGGTAGTGTCAAACATCACATATCAGTAGATTTGTAAACTGTTGATTGTTACAGGACATTTGCGTAATCACTTCCACCTTGAACTGAATTGGTATTTTACTGTTATTTTGTTCCGTTTGCTCGCAGTGAGTGTGTTCTGGTTGCCAGTGCTGATGTTTCCACACAAACTGGTACAAAGGCACATTCCACCATTCCGTGTTTGTGAATTCCGTTGTCATGGCAACCGGGCAAAATGTGGCCACTGGCATCATGTTGCCAAGTAACAGCTGAGTTATGAGGAGGGATGAAGCAGACATGAAGGATGTGTGAAGGGTTTCTACAAAGCAGCAGAGTCTCTTGTGTGCATGAGAGGCAGATAAAAACTCTGCTTGGCATGAGACGTGTCTGAGATATTGGATTGGCAGCAGGAATGTCTCTTATGTTTGTCCCGGTGAATATTTGTAATGTTTGCATAGAGCGCTCGACTCCCCCAGTGTCTTTATTCACTGTGGATAACACTAACAAAACAGAATAGCATAAGAGCTGTAGTGATGCCTGGCAATGCTGTGGTTTAATGAGAATCAACATTCAGCTCGTCCAAAGAGATGACCTGCAGATTTTGAAAGAAATGGTCATTTAATGTTATGCCTAATAACCAGTGTTATTGATATTTTATAATTAATTTCATTTATTTTTTCATTTGTTTTGGTCTTAGTAATGTATGTATTTGCATTTGTCTTTTTTTTCTTTTTTTTTCTTTCTTTTCTAATTATAATTTATTTCAGTTTTATAGTAATATTAGTACTTATTAATTATAGAACTTATTTTATTTCAGTTAGTTGCCTAGGGAATTATTTTATTTCCGCTTTTTGATTAACAAAATAATATTTAATAATTTAATGTTTTACCCAATAACCAGTGTTATTTTAAGATTTTATACTAGTTTAGTAATTATTAATATTTGTAATTACCTTTTTTATTTTTATTTATTTTATTTTTAGTCATTTTCTGTGTTTGTCATTTTTACATTTTACAAAAAATCTTTCTATCTTTAATTTATTTTTTGTTTTAGTTTTAAGATTTTTAGTACTTAAACTTAAGTTAGGTGCTAAGGCATTATTGTTCAATTTCTAAAAAAATTTTCTTAATGTAATGTTTTTTTCTTTTTTTTTTTTTTAATTAACAAAACCTATTTTTAATACTTTAACAATAACGACCCTGCCAGTAACCATTATTATAAATATTTGAAATCTGTTTTGTCTGTAGTTTTTTGTTTGCTTGTGTTTGTAAAAGTAAAAATATTTTAAAATTTGTAAGTCGCTTTGGACAAAAGCGTCTGCTAAATGACTAAAGAAAGTAAAGTAAGTAAAAGTTAAAAATCTACAATATTATGTTGAAATCAGCTGTTGTTTTCCCACCAAAATGATGTCACTCCCTGGAGGATGATGTCATTTGGGTTAAAGGGATTTGATGAAACACTTACAGGAATAACATGAACTTATATTAAACTAGTTTGATTTTTTTTCATATTTGAGAATTGTAACTAATATTTTCTTATATATATATTGTATATGCATGATGGGGACATGAGAATGTAGAAGTGAAAATGAGATGTTTGCAAACCAAAGCAGAAGTGAATGAGTTTATATTCTGAAGCAATGGAGATGTTTGCGTATGTGCTTTCTGTTTCAGATGGGATATTTCTGTTTGATGTGTGTGGAATCTGTCGATTATATGATGAGCCGTTTGCTTCGAGGGGAATTTCAAACACCCTTTGCATTATTGCAAAAATAGATTTCGCTTGGGAAAACACCTGCGAGACTTGAGTCAGATGATGAAATGCACATGAGACAGTGCATGGTTTCATAATCGCTCTCTTTCTGTGCGTGTATGTTTGTGTATGTGTTTGTGTGAGTGTGACCTCATGAGGCGAGCTTGCCCAGAAATTCATAGCTGACTCATTTCACTGTGACCGTTTATCTGCTCTGAAGAGAAATTCACTTCACAGCTCGCCAGTGAACGGGGAATGTCCGTGTTTTGAATGTCTACAGATTGAGAGTAAATATCAGGCTGCTTGACAGAAATGGCATGGACAAAGTAAATGTGATTGGAGTTGGACTTGTAACCAGAAGGTTGTGGGTTGGAGTCTCGGGCCGGCAGGGATTGTAGGTGGGGGGAGTGAATGTCCAGCGCTCTCTCCACCCTCAATACCACGACTGAACCCCCAACTGCTCCCCGAGCGCCGCAGCATTGGCTGCCCACTGCTCCGGTTGTGTGTTCACGGTGTGTGTGCACTGGGATGGGTTAAATGCAGAGCACAAATTCCGAGTATCACCATACTTGGCCACACACCACTTCCCTTTCCCTCTAAACATTTTGAAATTAAATCAGTCTAGATTTGGCTTTACAACTGAAATTTTAATATAAAATTTGACATTTAATAAACTATTCAAAATTGTGTTTAATTCAGTTGTAGTGAACAATAGCAACACTGCCAGTGGTTGTTGTTATTAACCTGTAGTTTGATTTGTTTTAAGTTAAAAATCTACCATATTATCTCAAAATCAGCTGTTTTCCCAGCAAAATTATGTCCTTCCCTAGAGGTGTTGCTAGGCAGAGGTGTGGGGGTTTGAGAAGTTTCTAGAGTGTTGCTAAGGAGGGTTGAGGTTTCCAGAGTGTTGCTAAGGAGGGTTGAGGTTTCCAGAGTGTTGCTAAGGAGGGTTGAGGTTTCTAGAGTGTTGCTAAGGAGGGTTGAGGATTCTAGAGTGTTGCTAAGGACGGTCGAGGATTCTAGAGTGTTGCTAGGGTGTTCTGGGTTGTTGCTGAGGGAGGTTGAAGTTTCTAGGGTGTTGCTAAGGTGCTCTGGGTTGTGCTAAGGTTGTTTGAGAGGTTTCTATGATGTTGCTAGGGTGTTCTGGGTTGTTGCTGAAGGGGTTTGAGGTTTGTAGTGTGTTGCTAGGGTGTTCTGGGTTTTTTTCTAAGGGGGTTTGAGGTTTATAGTGTTGCTAACGTGTCATGGGTTGTTGCCGAGTAGGGGTGTGCGATTATATATTGTCTGCGTTTTTTTTTTTTTTCTTTTTTTTTTTTTTTTTTTTTTTTTTAAATCAGTTGTTGTTTTAACAATGTGCAATTTGACAATATTGAGTATTTTGCAAAAACCCAACAAAACCCCTAAGGCGGGTTAAACAGTGCACGTGCGCACTTGGAGTGTTCTTTCACTGCATGATTCTGTCTATTAAAATGCATTAATGATCGCAAAATTCAAGATATGGGGGCAGAAAATGTATGCGTTTACGTTTCATGCCGTTTTTTTTCTTCAAAAATAAGCAGGATTACAAATGTGATTGTTGATTTTATACAACAGTTCAATAAACAATAGGTTAATATTAAGAGATTTAAGTTTTAGACTGTTTAAACTATTGCCTGTTTTTGCTCCATTTCGACGACAAAAATAATAATAATTCCAAGCAGCTATAGCACTGTTTTGCATCTCTGAGTAACATGATGGTGCTTCGTTCCTGAGTTAATCAACCGTTAAATGATTCGGTTCAGTCGCAATGACTCACTTATTAACAGTGACTTTGTCACCTACTGGTGGTTTTAATTTCACATTTAATTTCTATTTTCATTTTTAAAATAATTTGAAATATCAGTATTCAATGTTTGTTTAAAATGTCCAAATATTATGCATTAGTAACTGGTTAAAGCATTCCATGTCTCTCTGAGCTGCATTAAATAGTGTGTAAATGCATCTAAATGCCACTTCAGATGCAACTGCAAAGATTAATTTTGATACTGGTTTCATTTGTTTGGTAACAGCCTAAATGTGTATTATCATAATTGACTGATTAAATGTAACAATTTGACTCAAGATGTACACTTTTAGAAAAAATTGCTTTATTAAAGGTAAAAATCGATTTAAACTTAAATGAAGATTAGTTATTAACTGATGTGAACTGACCACACAGAATATGAAAAACTGCAGCTGTCCACGGCAGTCAGATATCAGCACAATAACACACTCTGCAAAATATCGTCTAATTATCGTTATCGCAAAAATCCAAAAGAATATTGAGAATTATTTTTCAATATTGCACACCCCTATTGCTGAGGGGTTTGAGAGGTTTCTGGGGTGTTGCTAGGGTGTTCTAGGTTGTTGCCTAGGGGATATGAGGTTTCTAGGGTGTTGCTAGGGTGTTCTAGGTTGTTGCCTAGGGGATATGAAGTTTCTAGGGTGTTGCTAGGGTGTTCTAGGTTGTTGCCTAGGGGGTATGAGGTTTCTGGGGTGTTGCTAGGATGTCTTGGGTTGTGCTAAGGGGGTTTGGGGTTTCTAGGGTTTTTTCTAAGGTGCCCTGGGTTGTTGTTGTTTGAGAGGTTTCTAGGGTGTTGCTAGGGTGTTCTAGGTTGTTGCTGAGGGGGTTTGAGGTTTCTGGGGTGTTGCTAGGATATTCTGGGTTGTGCTAAGGGGGTTTGGGGTTTCTGGGGTGTTGCCAGGGTGTTCTGGGATGTTGCTAAGGGTCTTTGAGAGGTTTCTAGGGTGTTGCTAGGGTGTTCTGGGTTGTGCTAAGGGTCTTTGAAAGGTTTCTAGGGTGTTGCTAAAGTTTTTTGGGTGGTTTTTCTGTACGAATCTCATGACTAAGGGTTCACAGGTAACTGTTGAAGTCCAACAATGAAAACAGCAGTTTTAAATCCCAGACTGTAAATGTGCAAAATATGCATAATGCACATTTAAGCTCAGAGAAGAGCTGAATAATGCCGTCGACACTGACCTTGTTCATCCCGCTCAATGTACCGACCCTGGATATGTGAAGCAAACAAAAGCATTCACAATCCTTTCCACCTAAACCCACACTGATTCAAGGTCTCTATGGAGGTTTAGTTGTAGCCGAGCTAAAATAAGCATAGCTCACGCTGAATGAACTACAACATTCAAAGCAGTAATCCACAGGAGAGCATGTTACTGTGATTTTACTGCACTTAAAGTATTATTACTCCCATAACTTTGGTAGAATCACCCACAGCCTCAAGTGAAATACTGTTTTTATAAGAGTAATTCCGCTTACTGTAACAATTTGGCTTCGAACTCGGCACATTTGTTTTATTTACAATATTAATTTGGCTGTTTTAGTCTTTGTTTGTGTTTCGTAATGTGAAGCAGTTTTTGCACTGGTGTCATACTTATTGTTCATTTGACTATGAATCATCTGATATGATATGGGTTGTGTCCAAATTCAAAATGAAGGCAAATAATCAAATGAAATGAGTCTGTAACTTATGTAATGCACTGCATATATATATATATATATATATATATATATATATGTGTGTATATGTATGTTCTTGTTGAACTTTAATTTGGAATTCAGAGACAGATCAAATCTATTGAATTCAAATTAGGTTAGATTTATTATATATTATACTCTGTATTGTATGACTAAAATATAACTTATTTTAAGAAATATGTACTAATGCTTTGTTTTTAATATTTGTAGTAATTTCAATTGGTATTAAACTAGTTAAATATTAATATTGAATTAATTTAATAGTAACATTTTGAAATAGCTCATAAAGCTGCCTAAATGTCTATTTATTCCACATTGATCAAAATGGGTTTTATTGTTTAAAAAATACTAAAATATTATTGAATGACCAAATTATATTATTTAAATTTTTTATAAACATTAAGAAATTTATAAGTACATTTCATTTGATTATTTGCTCTTTTATATTTGGAAATTTTATTTGAGATTATTCATTTTTATTTTGAGACAATAGCTCCTATTGATTCCACATTGATCAAATTGAGTTATTGTTTATAAAACAAATATTTTACTGATTATTGTACAACTCGTATATTGTTTGCTTGCTTGCTGTATAATGAACAAATAAACCCAATTAGTTCAATAATTGGAATAAATCATTATCCACCGTCTTTGTTTCGTTGCGAGTGCTTGTGACTCAGGCAGGGATTCAGCTCTACAGAGACAGAACAACAATAAAATAAAAAAAAAACAGACATAGAGGTGTGGTGGGCTTTATATAACCGCAGTTGCCGTTGGCGATTGTGCAATGCGGTGCTGCAGTCGGTGCTGATGTAAACAGAGCCGGCTCATGATTCCAGGAGACTCCAGCCATGAGCTTTGATGCAGATGGCCTACTTTCATATATCAGCGGCGTGTGGGAGGGGGAGAGCGGAGAGAGCAGAACAAGGCTCAAATTGATGTTCCCAGCACAGCTGCAGGCATCAGCTGACTTCACTGGCCTCGCTGGCCTCCCTCCCCCCGCATTTATCTGCTTAAACTGTGACCTTTCTGTTCCCGTCCGTGCCGCTCACAGTGGCCTGGCTCGAACTCGGCTGCTCCTCCTCCATCATGCCACCCAGATCCGCCTCATGCCAACTGTGGCTTGGGTTCTGCTGATAAAGTGGCCGTTATTTACTTTCACTTCCTGTTTCCTCTTTATCTCTGTGCAGCCATCAGCAGTGTTTATTCCTGCGCTGCAGTACTTTTGCTTCAAAGAAAGTGAATACGTTGAGTTGGTTAACACTTTCTTTTTTTGTCAGCTGAACCCTTTTGATGTAGAATATTTACTAACAGTTCTCCTTTAATTAATTTGATACTTCAGTATTTAATTTCAATAATTGAACACATTTGCATGTTCAAGGTTCTCTGATGCAGGATTATTGGAGTTAACTAAACATTTCTCATTTTTGTTAAAGGGGTAACGTTATTGGTGTTTTTTTTGGCTAAATCACGTTTTAGATAGGATGTCAACAACAGCTTAAAAATAACTGCATTTACTATAAGTACAGATAAGTGCAACGGTAATGTTTATTGTTCTTTAATGCTAACATTATAACACGAATTGCACTGAAACTGTTATACAGTTGAATTTATTTACACCATAGTCCCACAGAGTTACACTATTTGTGGCGGCATATATATGCAGATTAATTCTCTGCCAGCAGGAGGCGCTGTTGGAGCGGGAGAGATCGAGGTTTCCGCGGTAACGCTGAACACAAAGCAGAGCTCCGCTCACAAACGCTGCTTTATCAGAAATTACATGCAAGATGAAATGAAAATGACATCCAAAATTTTCTGAAAACAGTCGGTTTCCATCAGAAATACAGTGATATAAAAACACCCGCACCGGGTTTTGATTTTGAAACATTCAGTGCTCAACCAAGCGTCTCCCCACCCTCCAAGCGGGATTTATTTTTGTGACATCACAAATACAGGAAAACAACTTTGTAGTCCAAAAGAGCAGTTTGTTGTAGTTCTTAAAGGGATTCTTGAAAAGACGAAATATCTCCCTTTGGAGTGAACTTCAAGATTTATAACTTTGTAGATATTTTTATGCCCAAACATACACACTACACACTGACTAAAAGTGAAAAAGCATAATAGGACCCCTTTAAATTCATACTAAAAAACTAAAACTGAAATATAAATTAATAAAACTAACTGACATTAAAGAAACATGTTATAAACATTTTTAAAATGACAAACATTCATTTATAAAAAAGTTGAAAATGAAAACAAAAAAAACATTCAAAATATTAATCTCAATGATACTAAAATTACAGTGATGTTGGTGAACTTTAATTTATATTCATTTATTTTATTTTTTAATGTATTTATTTATTTATTTTAATACAGGGCTTCACAATTTGGCCCAAAAAATATTTTGTGTATATTTTGTCACTTATTGTGAATTGACTTAACATTTATTTTAGATTGTAGTAATATTAGTACAGTATTGGGATTTTTCTGAGTTTTTGATCAAATAAATACAGCCTTGGTGAGCAAAAGAGACTTCTTTCAAAAACATTAACCAAACTTATAATATATATTATTTTTTTAAATCAATGTTTCAAACTTTTTTTTTTTTTTTTGGATTGTTGTTCAGTTGATTGTAATTTTTGAGGTTAGTTGAATAGGGTTTCCTGGTGTCCTCATGCTGTTAAAATCCCTTCAAGCAGCCAGTTCCTTCATGACATCATTCTACAGGATCATTTTCTGGAAGGAACAAACACCAGCATGACTTCTACTTTTATAGGGTTTTTTTTGTGCTGTTTCAAAACCGATGCATGTGTTCTGATTGCAGTCCTCTCCTCTGCTTTCAGCTCACAGATGTGAGTGTTTGAGGTAAATATTTGACATGATCTAGCTTTAGTGGGTCTGTGTGTGGAGTTTCAATGCTTTAAATTCTTCATTGATCTCCTTGACGCATGCAGAGCTCTTGAGAGCCGCCGTAGATGAATGTCTCTCTTCAGGATTATAGAGCTGTTCCAGATCTTTCACATGCGTTCAGCTGATTCAGCCTCTATTTACATGTAGTTCGTGAACAGCTGGATCAATGGAAATGCTGAATGAGTGTTTTTGCTCATGCCAAGATTATGTGAACAAACAGAACCTGACATGAAGGTTTCCTCAAATCAAACAGCTTTAAGGAGAAGTTTGCTGTTATTTGCTACTTGAGACTGTATTAATGATCAAACCCCTAACCGTTCACAAAACCCAGTGATTGTCAGTCATTTAGAGCATCTCGTGTGTTACTGAACACGCCGTCCTCAAGACACGGTCTAATTAGTCTGGCACTGATGTCGAAAACACTGTTCAATATTCAGAAGGGCATCATTTCCATATTAAAGAGCAAAGCAGTGAGCGTGCAGATATAAGAGACCATGCTCAGACTCAATCAGCAGCACATATTACTAATACGTTACATGTTGTAAACTATGACATGAATTGCATTAATGCAGCAGGCTACAGAATTACATGCAGGCATTTCGTGTCTATTTTTAGCTTATATATATATTAGACCGCTTATGTTTCCTTCTCCTCGTTGCGTACTTTACAAAAGCAGATGTATTCCTTTGTTTCCTGTTGATTATGAAACTGAAAGTGGGTGTGTGTTAAAGAAATGAAAGGTTCTTTATTGAATCCATGTTGCAGATTGATGGACAGTGAGGCTTCATGGAAACATTGTTTCTGATTAAAAGTCATTACGATTTTTATTTTTTTTACTCCAAGTTTGATGTTTGTTTGTAGGGCTGATGTACTAAAATAACTAAAACTGGAATAAAGATGAATAAAAACGGTATATACATTATTTTATAAAATGAAAATTACAAACACAAAACAAAATGACTAAAACATTAACTAAAATTAAAAATATAAAAATAAAAACTTAAAATGTTAATAAATTCTAATATCTTAATCACTAAAATAATGCTGCTCTGTGTTGGTTAATGATCACAAAACAGGTGAACAAATTAAATGTTTAAAATTATTTTGCTTTTATATTGGGCTGCACAATTTGGACAAACATTGTGAAAATACTTTGTAAATGCTTATTTTGTCATTTACATTGTAATTTTTTTTTTTTTTTTTTTTTTTTTTTTTTTGAAAAGGCTTGCTGTGTTTGTAGAGCTATGCAGTTTGGCCAAAATTGGTGTGTGTGTGGAGAGAAAGAGAAATATATTATTAATTTATATAAATTAATAATACTTTATAGGAAAAAAATACTTGTTCTTATTTTAAATTATCCAAATAATACAGTAAGAAATATTGCTATTTTTATATTTCAATGTAAAATGCAGTAGTGATAACTTGATATATATATATATATATTTGTTAACTTATTCTTACTCAATAAAATTTGTAAATTAAGTGTTTTTTAATATTCCACTGTAAAAAAAAAACAAACAAGTATTAAGAAAATATAATGCTGCTACTACTACAATAATAATGACGATAATTTTATTTTACAGTACAACTGTAAAATTACAATACTAATATTTACGGCTGTCTTAATGTCTTAATTTTCAACATTAGACAGTTATTTTAAATGCTTTTATTTTGACCTCGGTGAGCCCTTAAAGCTTGAGTTTGAGTGCTTCTCATTTCAACATTGGGAAGATGCTGGGCGTTTTGCTTTCTCAAATGCACGTCATTAGTGAAGCTTATTTGATTAAACTGTAGTTTTTTTTTTTGCAATTTTATTTCAGTTAATTGTGCGTTTACTTCAGGGGAAAATCATATGGCCTGAAGTTGTGGTGGTTTCTACTACGGAGGAGGGGAGAGATCGCAGCTCGCAGGCCGAATGTCAACCTCATGACTAACCTACAGCCATATTTCCATTCAGCTGGTTTAGACTCAGAATGGAAACGAGAGACTTCCCCTTTAAGACACCAGCCACAGGGTTATGAGGTCAGGAGAAGGTGTTCGCGCTCTGAGTCATCAGTCATCCTGTGTGTGACTCATGCATGCGTTCAGATGAAGTAAATACACACACTTGCTGTACCATACTCAGCTATATGATTCTGCAGCGATGTATGCTGGCCTTTTCTTGCCATGCTGTGAATCGATTGGGCTGCTCACTAGACTGAATGGAAATGCGGCTGGAGGGGAAAATGTGTGTTTGTATGAGTGGGCAGCACTTTGCATCAGCAGATGGGAGAGGTCTGACGTGTTGCCAGCGGTCGCTAACCCTACCGCGGTACTGAGCATGCTCTATGAGGCCCGTTCGGTCAATGACTGAGTTCTGGTAAACACAGAGACCGAGCCGCTCTGCCCTCTCAGTCTTGCCCTTCCATTCTGAATGCAAATATAGATATTAGAAGTGCTGTTCTTCTGTAATATCTTTGGGTGAGTTCCACATCTGTATAAGTGAAGTATGCATGTCTGAAATCCCACTGATGCGGAATGAGCCGTTGCCGTGGCGATACGGGATGCTGTGTTCAAAAAGATTCTTAAGTTTATTGGAATTGCATGGTTTCCGTGACGCAAGCCTTTGTTTAGGGTTTGTCTTAATTACACAAGCAAAGCTCTACTCTAAATGGCAATTAGCTTGGAAATTATGCAGGAAAGCATGATATTTAGTGATGTTTTCTAAACAAATGATCTCATTTCCTGAGAGCACAACAGTGATTTTGTTCCATAGGGAGTTCAAAAATGATTTTGTTCAAGAGTCATAAACCATGAACCAAACCACTCACACTGTTAAAAAAAAAATTTCAGACCTCCCAAATCAATTTTCTAGCGACTGATTACATCAATTTTTCCCTTGGCCCAATTAAATTTCTGCTTACTGAATTTTGTTAATGTCTCAATGAGAAAATGAGCCAATGGAAAGATGTAATCATCACTAGAAAATTGATTTGGGAGGTCTGAAATTTTTTACAGTGCAGGTACAAGGTGAATTGCAACATTATAAACGTTGATTTGGAACAAAAAAGTACTTGAAAATTGGACAGGGTTAAAGACTGTACTTAACAGCTTTAATGAGGTTAAGAACTACAATACCATGAAGCACTGCAAATGTAATCAAATTAAAAATGACAAAGATAAAACTATTGATTTTAAGATATTATGTATAAAGAAACAACGCATTTTACATTTATTACAAAAAAATATATATTTTATTAATTAGTTTGCCGCAGTTTGCTTGTTTCGGTTCTGTTTGGTGGAGATTTCTCTGCAAAATCTTGGGTAATGTAGTTCTTGCACCAGGAATTCAGTGTTGAAAATAATTTGAAATAATGCAAACGTATGGCTTTAACGGAATATTCAATCAATTAACAACCTCCGAGCTCATGTCGGTTTCTGATGTTATGAGTTAGTTCAAAATTGTTTCCCCTATGGAGGAAATGAATGGAATTTTTACTTCCAGATCCAGCTGTTGTGCTCTAGTTCCTCAGGGGGTTAGGGTTTGTTCAAATTCGTTATCTTAACTATGAGTGATTAATAGTGATGTCTATTATCAGCTAACTAGTGTATGCAATGAAAGTGCGGGTAAATGTTAACACAACCAGCTCACAGATATGTTCGAAGAACGTTTTGCTAACGTTCCCATTAAGTTAAAAAAAAAAAAGTCAGAAAAACAAAACATTTCAGAATATTCTCTGAACTTTCAAAATAAGGGAACATTCCATTTTATAATTTTTGAAATATTGTGGGAATGTTACTTTTGAATGTTTTCTGAATGTTCCGAAACAAGTAGTAACATTTAAAAACTGTAACATGAACGTTTCAGAAAAAAAACATTCCATAAATGTTTTTGTGCTAACGATTTGAGGACATTAGTAAAGACTAGATAATAGGCCTGCACGATTGACAAAAATCATAATTGTCGATTATTCCCTTGAAATTGTAATTGAGTAATTACAATCACAATTTACATTGAATGATGTTTATACCATTGTTTGCAGCCACTGCATGCCATATTTTTAGATGAAAATAAACAAGCTGAAAAAACTGAAACTTCTATATTAAGCCTCAAATGTGAACTATACATTGGATTGGTTTCTTCTTTTAAATAAAAAAGTATAAATATGCATGGTATTATAATGCTATACTAAAATTAAAACAATGCAAAAACCCTTAAGATAACATGTAGAAAGAAAAGAAAACATCTGAAGCACACGGAGTAACAGAAGTGGATTCTGAACGATTAATTGCTGCTTTGAACGATTACGTAATTGTAATTGCAATTAGAAATTCGATTAATTGTGCAGCCCTACTAGATAACTTTGAATGAACGTTCTATTAACATTACTGAAGAACGTTTGCTTGTAACTGAGAGAACCTTTCCAGGACATTCTGAGAGCGTTCCCTGTTACCCAGGCAAACGGGATATTCAGGGTTAAACTTTTTACACCAATGATAAGCACAGGTTTTCTAGGTCAGTTATGTGGAGAGTGGGAGTGCAGGGTGTCTCGTGTATTTCCACGCCTGCTTTTATCAGATTCCCAGACTATTCCCGTCTAGCACCAGTTGAGCTGATGGGAATATTAATCTGCATGCAGCACCGCCCGTTTGAGTAAAGAACAACGTTTAGGAATGGTCCAACACGAATGAGATCTCAAATAGCAAATAAAGAGCAAATGGAGTCGTTGCCTCCATGTTTCTCAGTTTATCTCACATCTCCTCTTGAGTTTCAGTTGAGATCTCAAAGTGTTTTCAGTTTATAGAATCAGAATCTTAATATAAACCAGACATTTCTCGTCAAATTTCCTCTAAATCTTATTGATTGCTAATCATCGACTCATTTGTGTCTGTTTTTAACTCTCCTGGTTTTTAATTTCAGGAGAAGCATCTGAATGATGCAGACGGAGGTGAATACGTGACAGACAGAGCGTTTGACTCGTAGACGTGTTAAATCGTTGAATCGTTTATTTATTGCAACCATGATTTTCTTTTGTTTATATTCTGTTTCAACAGCCACTGAAACCCTTCGGCGGTTTGTTTGCGCGCGTGTGTGTGTGTGTGTGTGTGTGTGTGAGGGGGAGGGGAATGTGCTGCTTTGAATGTTTGAGCGATAACAAAGCGATGCTTCCATGAGGTCATGTGTTGCTGACAGGGCCTGTGGTTTAACTGGGTGGGGATTTTTCTTTTGGATTTCCCTTAATGTGCTCGTATATCTACTGCTGGCCCAGTTTTTCTGGCTCTCTCACTTTCACACTTTCACAGTAACTGTAAAAGCTGTGGTTAAGCTACAACCATGAAGCTGTACTGAGACATGCATGCCACCCATAAAAACGTTCGTTTATCAGAGATTAAACCGCCAAGATAAACAGCAAACAAATACATAAATTTAAAAAAATCTAAATTCTATATTTAGGCCCATTGTGGGGAAGAATCTAGCATGTCATCATGACAATTTTATTAAATGCATTTCATGCAAATAGAAAAATATAAATGGCATTCAGCTCTAATTTTTGCAGTTGCTATATTTGCATAATTTTGTAAAATATATCTGTTGTATTAGTTTATTTCTAAACTAACAAACATCTATTTATGTAATGTAGAAGCCATTTATTTTGTCCTATTTATTTTAATTGTCAAATCGATTAATTGTGATTAACTGCATCCAAAATAATAGTTTGTTTATATGATGTGTGTACGGTGTAAATTTATGTGTGTATATATAAATACTCTCACATACAGTTGAAGTGCATGTTAGTACTGACCTGAATAAGATATCACACAAAAGATGCTTCAAACTGTAAAAATGGCCCCGTTCAAAAGTTTACATCCCCTTGATTCTTAATACTGTTGTTCGCTGAACACAGCTGTTGTTTTTTTTTTTTTTGTTTAGTGATAGTTGTTCATGAGTCCCTTGTTTGTCCTGAACGGTTAAACTGTCACTGTTATTGAGATTTGACACAATTTGGAAAAACAAATTCTTAGGTTTTCCAGCATTTTTGTGTATTTGAACCCTTTCCAACAATGACTGTATGATTTTTAGATCCATCTTTTTTCACACTGAGGACAACTGAGGGGCTCATATGCAACTATTACAGAAGGTTCAAACGCTCACTGATGCTCCAGAAGGAAAACCCATGCATAAAGAGCCGGGGGTGAAGATCAGGGTACATTTAACTTATTTTGTCTTCTGGGAAACATGTAACTATCTTCTGTAGCCTTCGAAGGGCAATACCAAATGAAAAAAAAAAAAAGATATTTAGGCAAAATAAGATGATGTACATCTTCATTCTGTTCAAAAGTTTTCAAACCCTTTGGGATTTTGGCATTGCAAGCTCCATGCTTTTTTTTTTTTTTTTTAATTGCTCTGAAGTGGCTGTGTGAATTTCGGTGTATGTTCCAGTAGCGTCGATGTTGTTTGGGAATGAATTTCTCTCATCATTCTTTTCTCTGTCAGTGTCTTCCTGTACATTTTCACCCACGTTGCAGTTTAACAACTTCCTCGTGATGAGAGCTGCAGGGTTGTTATGGTGGTTGGGACATTTTACTATTGTATACTCAGATGTTATTGTTAGTGCTTCCTTACATCCACACACACCACTCACTCATATACAATTCATTTCATAATTTTCCTCTCCTATAGAGATGAAGATAAGCTACCGTCCTACACAAGTGCATGTGGGTCGCATGAATAATGGATATGCGGCTTGAACTCCCGCTGAACTCCAGCTTTGTCGAATGGAGATCTACAGCAAACCTGCACACCCATTATAAATATCCTGTGCTGTGCTGATGTGGCCGTTCATTCATGTGTTCTGTGCGGCTGTCACTGCTCTGGGTGCGGCTGACACAATCAAACAAGGTACGCTTTGTTCAACCCCGTGGCCTTTTGTGGTCGTGTATGTCTAATGAGGTTAGATAAACAATCTACACTGCCCTGAGACCTGGGAGAAAGATGTCTGGGTTTAATGTGTAACACGCTGGATGCTGCAGGTTTACATGGTCTTTAAATTAATAAATGCTAATAAGAATATGTAAAAATAAATAAAAAAACCTTTAAATAGAATTCATTTCTGATGCATGTACGTATAAAGGTAAAAAATTAATAAATAATAAACAAGAATGATTATTTAATAATATATAAATATTATCAAAATATAATATATTGCTTGTGACTGGTTTTTATTTTATTTACCAAATCAAGCTATATCTAGACACCAGAAAATCATAGAAATGAACTCTTCCACATGAATATATTTATTTATTAATGTTTATCTTTAATATCTTTAATGCTGTCAAACGATTAATCGCATCCAAAATAAAAGTTTACATAATATATCTGTGTGTACTGTTTATATTTATTATGTATATATAAATACACACCCATGCATGTATATATTTAAGACAAATATGTTATGATTATATATTAAATATATTTATGTATGATATAAATTATATGAATATAAATATATACACGTAAATATTTTCAAAATATAAACTGTATGCATGTATATTTATGTATACATAATATATCTGTGTGTGCTGTGTATTTATGTAAATAACTTTTATTTTGGATGTGATTAATCGCAATTAATCATTTGACAGAACTTTTTTTTTTTTTTTTTTTTTTTTAAGTAATAAACTCATCCCCATGAACTGTTACGGCTTAATAAGAATCATGTGAATCAAATGTTTAGGTTATACACTGAACTTTGCTTTATCAAAAGCTTAGTTAGCGATCATGTGAGCTAGTATGGAGTCGTAAAGAGACACTGACAGTGTAAAGTTGACCGTCTGACAGGAAGTACATTAGACATTGAACTGTTGCTGTTGCCTTTATCCTGATGCAAACGAGTCCACGTTAAGAGTAGAACAAAGGGCCTCGGGTTTGATGCCACGAGTCCAGATCAGCACAGTCTTTCAAAGTCAAACTCTGTCTGTCTGCCGTCACCGATGATGTTTGCTGCCAAAGGACGAGGCACTTCCAACAATGTTTAACATACATAATTATGATAATTTTATAGACAATGTTTTTTACTTTTGTATGTATTGAAGTCTGTATTTTTTGGAAAAGTCTCTTCTGCTCAACAAACCTACATTTATTTGAACACAAATATGGCAAAATTGTCAAATATCATTACAATTTCAAATAGCTATTTTCTATGTGAATATATTGCAAAGTATAATTTATTTCTGTGATGCAAAGCTGATTTTTCAGCATCATTACTCCAGTCTTCAGTGTCACATGATCCTTCAGAAATCATTCTGATTTGCTGCTCAAAAACCATTTCTGGTTATTATCAATGTTGAAAACAGTTGTGCTGTGATACATACTGTGATGCATTTTATTTTTCAGGATTATTTGATGAATAGGCTCATATTTGACGAGGCAAAGGTCAAGTAACTAGAAAGGTCGTCATATCTTACTCCACATCTTAAAAATTCAAATGCAGTATAATATACACTGGTACTGTGGCAGCATGCTGTTATGTTTAATGTTTTATTGGTAGCATTAATTTGATTGTGAACAGATAGCTGATCATGATTACACTGTTGTTGTGATGTCAAATCTCAATAACAAGATCATATTTTAGCCACAATGCATGTCAAGTAGATCAAAACGTATTATTGCACACGGTCTCTTTAAGTATTTAAATGAGTAATGAATAAAGAATGGTTTAAACAAAATGCACTGAAGTGGACCAAGCAAACAATATCATTATCTTGATGACTTACTGCATTATCAAAGTGTTGCATGCGTCTGATCTTTAGTTTACAGTGGTTGGACCAAACGTCCAAAGTCTGACTGTATGAGATCACATTTGGCATTTTACTCAAGACGTGTATTACCAGCTCTTAAGTCACTGTCTGATAACCCTGCTAAAGCGGGTTAACGCTAGTTAGAGCACTAGCATGGGTAATGACAGCCATGGCTGGAGATGAAAGCGCCCAGAGAGAGATTACTCACACATCATACACCCCGTAACATTCCCTTTCAAGTGTCTCACTTGATTTCATCCAGTCACTTGCTTCTGAGAGAAATCTGTTTGAAAAATCCACACTTTGAAGTCTGAGCAAGTGGGGCGCAGACGGCCGTAGCTAACAGCCATATCCGGCGCGCCGAGGGCCGTTCTGACACGTCTTCCTCTCTGCTCCGTGTTATTGATATAAGTGGCTGGGTGTGACACTGATTTCCAGCGGTTTCTGACGCAACTGAAAGGAGCCAGAGAGAGAGAGAGAGTTCATGTTCACTTATATCAGCTAGGATGACTGGAAATGATTTTGATACTTGGCTATACAGGAATGCAGTAAGTCATAAAGATGATGACGTGGAATATTATAGCACCGTGTAGAAAGATTTGTGACCTGCGGCGTAAATAACATGAGTATGTTCGATAAGAACGCTTTGCTGCCTTTCCCATGATATTATGAGTTATTTTCCTTACTGTTCTCTGAACTTTTAAATCATTGTTTTAAATATTTTTTTTTTTTCAAACATTATGGAAATATTACATTTGACCACTTTGCAACCTCAAAACATCCTGTTTTAAAAGTTTGTTTTTATGCAAACATTAAAGGAGCTTGCCTTTTTATAATTTAGTAAACATAAACCAAAGTTTTGTTTTGCTTTATTTCTTTATGAAGTCTGACATGCTGTATATGAAAATCACATTATTTTTGTGTATTATCAGTGCTTGTGAAAGCTAATAAAATATGAATATTTTATACAAGCTAATCTGTTATTAGTCATGCATAAAAATGACATGGTATATGCATAAAACCGAGCTTAACAACAACAGTTTAACATTGTGAACAATTAACAGTTAAACAGTTAAAGTTGTCCAAAACTTGAAAAAAGTTGTCCAAAAAGTGTACATTGAATATTTTTATTGTTTAATGACTAGTTCCAGAATGTTTCAGAAAGCACTAGAATTTACCTGACCTAAATATTTACCAAAATATTGATACTACATGACAATAAACGGTACAATAATAATTAGCACCACACCTGACATGTCTAGTTAATAGGCATAATCATTGTACAATAAATGCACTCAATTTTTTCAAGTAGTTTGATGCTGAGCAATTAGTAACATCTGGAAAGTGTGAGCTGAAACTAAAAAAAGCCCGACATTGTTACGACATTTATGATGGGGAGTGCACATTACAGAATGTCCCTGAAATTCAACGGGCAAAACTGGTTTCTAGTGAGTCACTCGCTGAAAGCGGGCTTGTTCCATTAATGCATGTGAAAACAAAAGTGTGAAAAGAGACGACACCACCCACACTTCATTTACATAGCGCTGTAGATGTCATCACACACACCTGCCAACACAACCCCAGTGATGTTACATGTGTAGGTACGAGTCGTTACATACAAGTTTGTGAATAGATCTCATTTACTTATAAATCTGACGATGTGCCCAAATGTAAATATATTTGTTTGTTTTTTTCTTATTTGCATTAATTAAATTTTACTTATTAATTAATTGTATTATTTATGTATTTTATTTGCTTTCTATTAACTTTACTTGTTTTATTTATTTATTGTATTTTTATTATTTGTTTATTTTTTTTTTTTGTTTGTTTTTTACTTTTTTTTTTTTTTTTTTTTAAGTAATGTTTATTTATTTATTTTTATAAAAAAACAAGAGCCTCGACTGGTCAAATTCCATATGAATCTGACTGGATTAATTTTAAATAGCATATGTTTTTATTTGGTTTAACAGCTAACCACTGAAATCTTGGCCTTAGCTAAGCTCACTATTCAGAGACCTTATTTGGCTGCACAACCTTTTTACTCAGATGTGTATTTCCTGTACAAGTCAGTCAGCCTCAATTATAACATTTAAATGAGTTTTTCAGAGGGTATGTCATGCTGCATGTGCAAATGACAGGGGATTTTGACAGGAAACCACATCTCTTCTCATCTGGCAATGACAGCATGCTTTTCATGAGCTACAGCAAACACAACATACGAGCGTCTGTTTTGCCAGTGCTGTTTTAAGAAGAGAACCTTTTAGTTTTCATCATTTAATCATCATTATTGATCAAACTTGAGGTTAGTGATGTGTTCAAAGAGTTGATTTCAAATGCATCAAGTTGAGAAGAGCTGTGCTGTTACTTTGTAACCAGACTTCGGAATGTTTGCTTGTAACATTCTTAACAGCTCCTTAGCAAAACCCTAGCAACTGTTTGAAAAATGTTTAGTGTTCTATTTTTATTTTGCATCAATTTCCCAGCATTTTGAACTCTCCTAACAGCCACAATTACCAGACTAGACTGGCCTTTTCTACTCCATGGCTTTTTATTTTTATTTTTTTATAACTGTTGCACATGTGGCACATCTGGCGCTCTGCCTGAATCATTACTTACTTTTTATGTTCAGCTCGTCGTCGCCATGGAAACTGCTGCATGTTTGGCAGCGAGCCTTTGAAGGAGAGCGAGAGCGGCCGCGCGCAACAGAGGATTGCAAGCTCTCAGGAATTGGCCTACATCCAGTGTAATCATGGCGGGGAGCTGAAATGAGGCTTTTGGCAGCACACCAGGTTTCAGAGAACAAAGATGTGAGCCACTAATGTTGGCTGCAGAGCCTGCTTGGCATCCTTTACCATTTCCCAGCAGCCCCTGCCACGGCTGCCTGCCAAGCCTCCCTCCCCTGCTGGGACTGCAAAGAGGATCTGAATAAAGAAAGAGTTGTTTTTCTCCAGCTCCTCTGCTCCAATGACATCACCTCTGCAGCCTCCAGCCCCCAGATTCCAGACGCCCGGCACATTTCTTCTGCTCCTCTCTCTCAGGCCCTCCATTTTGACTAAATTCCTCCATTTTATAATTGCTCGACCTCCTCGATGTCACCAAATATTTGCTGTTTGCGCCGACAAAGTGAGAACGTTCCGAGTATTTTTTGACAGTATGTATTAATGTACACAGTTCATAACAAGATGAATATATACCTGTTTTGAGAATATCCAGAATTTATTAGTAATTTGTCAAAGCAATGCTGCTCTCTCGCTCTCCATATATATGTGGGTGTGTGGGTATGTATATATACTTATGCACATACATATAAACACGTGTACACACACACACACATACATGGAGAGAGATATATTCAGGCATATATTCATCTTGTTGATATGTGTATATATATATCGCGCAATCATGCTGAACTACAGCAAAACTGCTTGCCATTTGCCTGAAATTACTATTTATATTCTGAGAGTATATAAACAAATTGACAAATTCCTCTATTGTAAGTCACTTTAAGAAAACATTCACAATATACTGTACATTTATGCATTTAGCAGATACTTTTGTGCATATTTTGTACACGATACAGTATTGGGGTATTATGTAAATAAGGCTATTTCTGGCTTTTTGCAAGTGCATATATTCTCTTCCTTTCTTTCTGTATTTAAGTTTATATGAAATAAATGGTTTATGTAGCTGACTGCATGAAATGACTGTAAACGGGTCAGTAATCACAAAACTGAGTTTGCACAACAGACTCGTAACTCACTATGAAAACATTCTCAGTTGAATTGGTGAGCTGGAGAGAAAAAAATAGCAACACAGTAAACAGGATGTTGCCTGTCAGTGGGGCTATCCTGGTGAGCGCAAGGGTTGCCATGGTTACCATTTCCTGAGAAATTTACAGCCAATCAAAAGGAGGAAAGGAGATTTTACAGACTGCCTGCGCTAGGAAACGTAGGGTAGAGTGACATTGTGTCAGAGGGTTCACTCGACACACTTCAACGAACCCAAAAGCACAACACGTTTTATAGTTGAGACTGTTGTTTTATGCCGTCTGCGTCTCTGTAAATGCGTCTGGGTCCATTTCCGAGGCCTAAAATGAACCTTTTGTAAACACAAACTGGTTTTGATCATGTTTACAAGCTTTAAAATGAGAAGCATTTTATATAAGCTTTGCATTTGTGACTTATATAACAATATCAATATTTAATTTGTGCTGTTTTCAAGCACAGTACCACGTCCTTGAACATCTGTAGCGGATGAGTTATATAACGCAGAAAATGGGCCACGTTATGGAAGAGAGAGAGACAAAAACACAAAAGCCTGTGTGAGAGGTAACACGTAAATTAATAAAACATTGTCTGTCTTAAAACAAAACACCGAAATGCTCTGGTATCAGTATTTCCCTGACTCATAAAACACGCTTGGTTTTGACGGTTCACATGTTGTTTTTTCTGGAGCCTTTCAGTGTTACGCTTTCTTTCCGACGTGTTTAACTGTGTTCCACAATGAGGCATTGCTTCAGAAGTGCTGAGTCAAGAGCATGTAAATCAGGGTTTCTCAACTGGTTTTGTTTCAGGATGTGGAATTTTATTTTGTTACGCAGCGCCAAAATTGTAAATCATACAAAGGTGAACCAAAAAAATCAAACAGAAATATAGCATTATTACCAAACTGGATTATGAAGGAGTCAATCATTTTGAAAGAGCCACAACTGGTCAAATAAGGAATAAATCCGAGTTGATACATTTTAAACAGCATGTTTTATATGGCGGTGACCCAAAACAGCACAAGTTGTAAATAATGCAAAGATAAAGGTGGCTTATGGTGGAATCAAAAGTGTGATTGGAGCTAAATTGAGATCGAGATTGGTGAAGTTATGAAGTTGATTAGTTCTATATAGCATATTTTATACAGCACCAAATCTGTAGGTAAACTGCAAAAGAAATTGACAATTAATTTCACATTTTTTATAATATGAGTGTGATTTTTGGGTTCGGTTTCCAATAATTCACCACACAAACACATTACAGTCGACACAGACCATGTTTATCCTTGACTACAAACTGTAGTCTGGTTCATATTTCCTTTACCTCTGTTATCCAGACTATGCATGACTATATATGCATTATTATTGTTTCCATTCAGCATTGTTTTTCACTCATGTTCATGACTGCCCCATTTTTGAGTCACAGCCTGCAAGTTGATATAGAAAACATCAAGCAATGACTTTCTGCTTTCTATCTATGAGATGTTGCCCTTGAGTGACACAGCCATATGAAATCCGATCAGCCTACCCAGAATGCAAACTGGAGGAATTAGTTGTCCGACCGGAAAGAAAAGGTGGTATTTACAGTTTCTCGGATACAAAACACGCCCAATTCCATGAGGAGGGTTGATCATCAGCCCTGGCTGCGGGCCAGCAGATTTGATGTTCGTTGAGAAGGGCGAGGCGGGCTGTGGGTACGTGACTAAACATCTTACTTCCTCTTTCCAACGTCACGAGGGCTTGCACAAACACATCCTGCCTTGTGTCTGCAGATTTCAGACGCATTGCTTCACCCAAAGAGCCCTGAAGCTGCACTCAATTGGAACGGGGCCAACACAAAAGGGAAGGACCTAGAAATCTATTTGTTGGTCCTCCTCACACTGTTGGACATTATGTACCCAGTCACGTTTATAACCATCTAACCGAGAGCAAAAATGTCAAGTTTGTGTGGTATAAGTGAAAGTGTGAATGTTTTATTTCAGGAGTATGACATAAATGACTAAGAACGGCAAAATGTACGATGATTTTGACTCTGAATGGTGTGTTAGTGATTCTGTACACTGTTCATAAGTGGAATGTGGGGATCTCCAGAAAAGTCCAACGCCATACATATTTCATTGCTATTTTAATGCATGAGTGGAACCCAGACTGATCTTAGATCATCTCATTTTAGTCTACATCAGCCAGCCTCTGAATATTTAATAATCATAATTATATATTTTTTTATATAACTCTAAAATATTAGTAGTATTATAAAGAATACACTTTAATTACAAAATAAATAATTTTAATTAAATATTTATATCAAGCAATAAATAAATGAACAAATAACCACAGCTTTTCCATGATTTCCCAGTCGATTTAATGGAGGAAAAAAAATCTATATATATGTAATTATAAAATATTATTATTATTATTATTATTATTAATGTTAAACTTTATTTACAAAATAAATCGTTTTTTTCATAGTATTAATTAGATATTTCCTTCAGGCAATGTGTAAAATAATTTCCATGATTTTCCAGTCGTTTGTGATTTAATGCATACGACACATTTTTATACATAATACATAAAACTAATTTTTATAGAGCAATTTCTTGCTGATAACAAGAAATGTTATATCCTCTACAAACAAGATTTCATTAACATCCACTTTCTCATGCATGTAAATCGCAGGTCCCTCGTATGTCCCGTGATCATCGGAACCGAATTCGATCGAAAAAGCTCGCCATTCCTTTCGGTAAGAATTTGGCTGATTTGCACGTCATCGAGTCTAAAACACAGCTTTCGGCTCTGAATGGTTTCCAGCGCGTCTTTGGTGACACTCGGAGTTAAATAAAGCAGAAGACCACTGGAGGGGGTGAGAGCAGTGTTGCCAGGTCTGCTGTTTTCCAGCGGAATCGGGCAACTTTAACACGAGTTGAAGCGACCTCAATAACGTGATATTTAGCCCCTGCAATGCTAATTTTAGGGGAACCTCGCCAAAAACACGTGTACTTTATACCTCACGGAACGCTTCCCCCCCCGATGCAAAGGTAATATAATACAAACTACAGTGTTATACGTGTACGTACATTTAAAAAAAAAAAAAAACTTTACGATGCTGATGACCGTTAAACGTGTCATGAAAAGGGCCTTAAGAAACAACTAGACGGGTTTTGTTGTGAGAACCTGGCAACCCTGGCCGAGAGAGCGCGCATGCGCAGGAGGGAGATTTCTATCGAAGAATCAAGTAAATAGAATCTGAGCGTCAGTGACGTCACTGCTCCACATTGAGCTCCAGTCTGGACGCGGTAGTAGAGAGAGAGAGAGAGAGAGAGAGTCGTAGTAAAGCGCACACTACTATGAAGCTCTGTTTGTAACTCAATTATTACTCGAGAGGAGCCTACCTCGTTTTCCCGTGAACATTTCTGTCAGGATTGCGCTGTACTTCGGAGGGGTTTCCACCTAAAAGAGCGATGTCGTCCGCGGCGGTTGCTGCTTCGAGGAGGCAGTCGTGTTATTTATGCGACTTGCCCCGCATGCCGTGGGCTATGATCTGGGATTTTACCGAGCCCGTTTGCAGGGGATGCGTGAACTATGAAGGAGCAGACAGGATCGAGTTTGTCATTGAAACCGCGCGGCAGCTCAAAAGAGCCCATGGATTTCAGGACGGCAGACCGGCGGCGAAACCGTTATCGGGGAAAGAGATCCAGGCGTTGAATCACGGGTCCGGAGACCCGGTGTCGCGTCCGCCGCAGCCCTTGGACCGTTACCCGCTGTCCTCGGAGCGTCCCCCCAGACTGGGACCGGAATACCAGTCTGCGCGGCAGGCGAACGGCATCCCGGTCCCGAACGGATTCTCAAAACCGGACGATCCTCCGGAGCTCAACCGGCAGAGTCCAAACCCGCGCAGGACTAGCGGCGTCCCGCCCAATTTAGTGCCTCTGGTGAACGGCAGCATGGTTCACGCGATGAACGGCAGACCCGGTCTCAGCCCCGCCGATCTCGGCGGAAACAAGCGGCCAGCCTCGGTCTCCAGCACCGAGCACGACAAGGACAAGCTCAGACCGGACAGCCTGACACCGGAGATCAGCGACAGCCACAAAACTCGCGCAGACGACTGGATCAAGAACAAAACGTCCCGGGATTTAATGGCGCTCAGCGCGTACGACAACAGATTTAAGAAGGAGCACATGCAGCAGAGAGTCATGTACGAAACTAACGCTCCTGCGACCAAATCAGGTACGATTTCTGGGGTGTTTTCAGTGTCGTTGTAAATGGATGGACAGATGTGTGTATATTCATTTTGTATTATTAGACATTTATACGTGACCCTGCACCACAGAACCAGTCATAAGGGTAAATTTAAAAAAAATATATATATTTGTACATCATTTGAAAGCTGAATAAATTATGATAGGACAATATTTGGCTGAGATGCAACTATTTGAAAATCTGGAATCTGAGGGTGCAATATTCCAGTATATATATATGTGTATATGTGTATGTATATGTGTGTGTATATATATGTGTGTATATATATATGTATATTAAAACGCATTTAAAGTTGTCCAAATGAAGTTCTAAGCAATGCATATTATTAATCAAAAAGTAAGTTTTTATATATTTACGGTAGGAAATCTACAAAATATCTTAATGGAACATGATCTTTATTTAATATCCTAATGATTTTTGGCATAAAAGGATAAAACATGTATTGTTGGCTATTGCTTCAAATATACCCGTCCTACTTATGACTGGTTTTGTGCTCCAGGGTCACACACATAATATATAGATAGATGCATGCAGTACAATACAAGGCTACTGTAGTCTCATAAATGGCCTGCTTTGAATGAGAGCACTATGGCATGAGTCAGCTGCAAGAAAATTTCCGCTGATCAAAGCTCAACATGTATTTGCATGTGGTGCATTTATAGTCAGCCTCATTGTTACGTCTGGCACTACATTGCATCGCTGCGTCTGCCACATTGTCATCGTTTCATAAAGACTCTTTGTGCGCTGCAATTAGAATTAACTGCTGCTTTCGTCTGGCCAGAGGAGAATGACACTATTTCCCTGTTTAATACTGTAAAGCAGCTTTGACACAATTTGCATTGTAAAAAGCACATTATAAATAATAGTGACTTGACTTGTAATTCATGCATGCTCGTGCTTTTTTGCAGATCGAGGCAAACATCCCAAGAATCTGAAGAGAAAAGCCTCGCCAGAGCCGGATGGGGAGGGTGGCACCGCCGCCAAGATTAACGGAGACGGACAGCAGTGGCTCCCGGCGGGAGACGGATTGAAAATGCCCCCGGTGCCACCGCCTAGCTTCTCCTCCACGCCCTCCACGATATCCCCTCATCCTCGCACCACCCCGCCAGAGGCCTCCGGCCAGAACGGAAGTTCGCCCATCGCGGCGCTCATTCTGGCCGCAGACAACGCCGGTGGAAACAGCTCACCCAAGGATGCCAACCAGGTGCACTCGACCACACGCAGAAACAGCAGCAGCCCGCTTTCTCCCAACCAGCGGCGGCTAGCACAGGGCACCGTGACGCCTCACGTTCCGGGCATGGATCCGGTGCATCCGCAGAGCATCCCAGACTCCTCGGTTCCCAGCAGCATCCCGCTGTGCTGCACGCTTTGCCACGAGAGGCTGGAGGACACACACTTTGTGCAGTGCCCTTCGGTGGGGTCTCACAAGTTCTGCTTCCCTTGCTCCCGGGAGAGCATCAAACAGCAGGGCGCGACCGGAGAAGTGTACTGTCCGAGCGGCGAGAAATGCCCCCTGGTGGGCTCCAACGTACCGTGGGCTTTCATGCAAGGCGAAATAGCCACCATTCTGGCAGGAGACGTCAAAGTAAAAAAGGAGAGAGACACTTGATTGCGCTTTTTTTGTTTGTTTTTTCGAAAATATTCTGGTCTATATAAATATATAAATATGAATATCCCATGCATACCATCCAGACAGAAACTAACGGACTTGTATATAATGGACATGAGGGACATGCATACTTGGTAAACATTGCTGTACATTTTTTTTTGATTTTTGAATACATTGTGTTTCTATATTTTTTGAAGATAAAAGGTATGTACTCATTATATCGGACTACGTTCTTTGTCGATGTTTAACGATTTCTTGATGTACTTTTAGGTATGGTGGCAGTTCCTGTTAAACGTAGAATGTGATTAATGCAACTCTACGAGCACTTGGCAAACATTGGAAAACGCTTCTAGCTGTACTTGTATGCACTTGTTTAAAATTGCCAAATACATTTTCTGATCTTGTATTAACGTAGAGTCTCTGCTTGCTTCTTCTGAGGATCTGAACGCAGGAGCGGTTGCTTTCGCTGGCTGGGCGCACGTCCAACATACGTCGTCTCGGATATGTTTTTCAATTATGAAGTTCAATCGGGTTGCGCTTTACGTTACAGGGTTTGTGTTACGGTGCATTTGGTAAACGCTGTAGCCTAGTTGGTATATAATTGTTATTTTCCGGGGTAGCTTGTTATTGCAGTTGTAGTCAAAGCAATGACATGTAATATGAGCACTGGCGTGTAAATCATTACCTTAACCAGTTCTCTGGGTCGTGTTTGGGTCGTTAGGTAGAAGGGCTTTGTGTATTGTGTGCTGCAGGAAATTGCCTCGTCAGACAGGTGGAGCTGGGTGAAACGACTTGCGTGTGTTGACTAATGCTGAAAAACCCTACCATCTGTTTCGTCATCTCAGCCACTCAAAGACTTTTTGAGCATTTAAACCTGTTTTAGAACTATATTTAATATTAAAACTCAGGCCAAATATTTCACTCACAACAAAATGCATCTGATTTGTTGCTCATCAATACTAGGAGTTATATAACAGTGCAGTGTTTTGGAAAGCATGAGTATGAATCTTTCCACACATGCGCAGGGCCTCGAGAGATGCAATGATTATGGTAGTTTGTAAAACAACACGTGGTCAACTCTGGAATTCCCGAGTCACTGTCCCTGGTTTACCCTTGTTTAGTATTAGGCTGTCAGTGGGAGTCTATTTTAACCTGTGATATCAGTTTTAGCTTTTCATGGGGAGTTTTTTATTTGCATGTTAAAAATATCCACTCATGCATTTATTTATAGCAGGTTTAAATGCAAGCATGCATGCATTACATTTTGCTACACCGTATCAATGCAAAGTTACGTAACGCAAACAGTAAAACAATGCAGTGAAGTGGTTTGAAGTGAATGTAAATCTCTCCCTTTTTTGTGCTTTAAAAAATGCGATGAATGTGTTAGCTTGTAAAACAACACGTGGTCACATGCTCAACTCTGGAATTCCAAAGTCACATTCCCTAGTTTATTTTTGTTACCTTGACCATAGGAATTTAACGTGGCTTGTATGTTTTTGCATATAGTGTTTTTGTTTTGAATTAGCATGTTTAAAGTATATCCGCCAATGCATTCATTTATATCAGTGCATGCAAACATCAGATTTAAACCGTTATGTAACAGCAGCAGTTCAACAATGCAATTAAGTGGTTTGGCGTACACAAATATAAATCCCTACCCACACATGCACTGAGCCTCAAAAGAAATGCAATGAATGTAGTAGCTTGTAAAACAACGTGGTCACATGCTCAACTCTGGAATTCACTAGTCATTGTCCCTAATTTACTCTTGTTTGTTTTCTTAACTACAGTAATTTGATGCGTCGTTTGTTTTCCTTTTTGCCATAGGGTGTTTTTTGGTCGAGTTTGCATGTTATTCATACCTTTTATTGCGATTTATAAATGCATGCATGCATTCATTCGATTTTGCTGCAAAATATAAATCCAAACAGTTCTACATAACAGGAGAAGTGCAACAATGCAATGACATGGTTTGGCTTACTTTAATATAAAGCTTTCTCCACACATGCAGAGAGACCCAAAAAAAAAAAATGCAATGAATGTGATAGATGTAAAACAATACTTGATCATATGCTTAACAGTGGAATTTAAGTTATTCTCCTTAGTTTACTCTTTTGTTTTTTTAGTACCAAACTAGTAATTCAGTGGGGCATGTTATAAATTTAAGTTTTAGTTTGAATTGTTGCAGTTTTAAATGCATGCATACAATAGAGCATTAGATTTTGCTGCACAGTATCAATGCAAAAAGTTACACAACAAGAGCAATGCAATAATGCATTGAAGTGGTGTGACGTACATGAATATATCTCCTCAAACATGCACTGAGCAAAAGAAATGCAATGGATGCATTAGCTTGTAAAACAGCACTTGGTCACATGCTCAACTCTGGAATAGCTGAGTCAATGTCCCTAGTTTACTCGTGTTTTGTATCTTGACTGTAGTGATCTGAAGTGGCACGTATGTTATCTGTTTAAGGTTTGCATATAAAGGTGTTTTTTGTTATACCTTCATGCCTTTATTTCAGTTTTAAATGCATGCATGCGTCAGATTTTGCAGCACAATATCAATGCAAACAGTCACATAACCAGAGCCATGCAATAATGCAATGAAGTGGTTTGGCATACATAGATATAAATCTCTCCCCAAACATACACAGAGCCTCAAAAGAAATGCAATCAATGCGGTAGCTTGTACAACAACATGTGGTCACATGCTCAACTCTGGAATAGCCAAGTTCACGTTTAGTATCTCAACTGTAGTAATGTATCATGGCATGTGTTATCTGTTTTGCATATGAGTTTTCTTTGTCTGAATTGGCATGTTATCTAATTCAGCCTTTATTACAGTTTTGCATGCATGCATGCATTTGAATTAGTATTTAAAAAAATGCAGCATAGTGGATTTGAGCCTTTATAGTGCAATGGGTAAAAATTACAAGTTTTGCTAGATACCGCATATTCCTCCAGCATTTCAACAGTAACATCTCTCAACCCAAATGAAACCTTAAGCAAGGTTCATTCAGAGATGCATTAGTGGTTTCGGCTGTTACTGGAAATGCACGCTCAAATAGCAAACCGCTCATTATTTAGTGCAGGATTATTAGGAATGCGTAGATGAAGCCGTACAGTCTCCACCGCAGATGGATATTGTAATTGGAAGGGTGAAGGGAAGATCATGCAACCCTGACTCGTCAAGGCATGACAATGCCGAATTAGGAAGATGAGAAATAGGGAGCGCGGAGCAATGGGAAGTCTCAAAATATCTCTGTGCGGTCTGGCCCATGGATATATTGTTTGAAGAAAAGTTTGAAAGATAATCAGCTGCTTAAGGCTTTGCTCAGCATCTTGCGTGGGTATTGACATGACCTATGCTTCCTTCCTTTCCAAAAGTGCCATCGGACTGAGCTTTGGGCTTCCTTTTTGGTCACGTTGCTTCATTATTATTGGTTCTTTTTGTGTAGGTAAACAGAACAAAAGTGCATGCATAAATCTAGTCAACTCTTAATTCAATTATGTGGCATCCTTATAGTTTCTTCTACAAATGCAAATAACAAATAAACAAATCACGTCAGCTGTTATTGACGATTGCATAGCCAAGCATCAGTTTTAAAACTGCTTTGGCCAAGTTTTGCACAAACACATACTGTGACAGTTGTATTTTCTTTCTTTTTTTTTTTTCTTAAATGCATCAAATTATTAAAGCTGTTTTGCATTAATATTTGCTGTTAAAGTCTGTTGTTTTCGCAGTGTTTTTTTATGAACGTGTTTGCATGCATCCCTGGTCACCGCAGCCCTGGAGCTCGTGCCGTTGCCTGGTTATGCAGTCATGTTGTGAACACAAGCTATCTTGGTTTATTAAGATCAGGGAATATCAATCCTCTGAGCTTTAGTGCCTCTTGACAGCATAAAGAAAGCCTTGCAAGAGGATGCTCTGGGAGTGCTGTATTTTTAGCCGGTACCCAAAATGTTATGCCACAGATTTCCTTGAGCAAAATAAACCCGGCTGCCAGTGCATTGAGCTTCCTAATGTTCATTTATTAGTCAGATAAGGGTCTGTGTTCAGAGGTTAATCAGTGTCCTGTTTCCCAAAAGCATGCTTTAATGAGGAAAGCTCACTCAAGTCTACTATTAAACCAAACTTGGCCTTCGAACCCGGATACTGTGCGGTTATCTGCTCAGAGATGCAATAAAACATCGATATTTCAGACGAACTCAAAGGTTAACCGTGAGTGACCTTTTAAAAAGTTTAACTGGTTAACACTAGATAGATTAACAGTTATCTGATTGTTAGATAACAGATAACCTGATTTCGATGAAAACGTGGGTGTTTTAGCTGTTGCATGTGGTCATAACTGCTTAAAAATAGACTAAACCGACTAATTGCATTTCATATTTCCATCCTGTAACCACTGCACTGTCGGGATTGTTGTTTTCCTGACGTTTTTGCGTCACCTAGCCAGAAGTATTTTACAAACCAATTTGCATTTTGCAACTCAGCACAAAAGGTCCGCGTTTGGCTCGCTGCCCGTAAGACACTCCAAGCATGCATTTTCTCCAGGCATAGTGATGTGAAAAGTCTTCGCTTGCTAGTTTCATTAATCACTGCATTGACTCTGGTTTGGGATGTTGTGGCAATTCAATTGCATGAGATGAAATGGAGACGTTTTTAATTGAAGCTTTCTGGGAGAATGTCTGATGGCATGAATAACGTCTGCGCTGTGGTCAATGAGTAATGTTAGCTTGCAAATATTTTTTTGTGGGTCAAAAAATGTTTTAGAGCAAACTGATGAGGTAGTGATCTTTATATGATCTGGTTTTTGTGTTTTGTAATGAAAAAGACCATGGTTATTGTGAATATAGCTGAAGGGCTATTCTTGGGTGCTACAGTAGCGCAGTACCTGCAAACCCAATATTACAACTATATTCACAATACAACACAAAATATCAAGAGCACAATATTTCATTACAACATTATTTAAGCAAATCTAGTCCCATCCTTTCACTAGAATTATTTATAACATATAATATAAATAATAATATATTTTACGACAAATGGAACCCTGTATTGACCAATCAGCATCCAGGACCAGTATTATACTTTTTATATCAAAAATAGTAAACTGACTACTAATTTTAATTACCTTTTAAAATAGATTAATATAAGAAAAATATCAGTTATATTAAATTGTAGTAAATATGATCGATTTCATGTTTTTTATGTATTTTAGATCAAATTAATGCAGTATTCAGTATTAAAATAAACATTATTAATATTAAAATTATTTTTTGTTAATATTTTTAAAAATGTCAAATTAATTTTAATTCTAGTTTGAACTGGCAAGCATCCAGTAATTTAAAAAAAATAATTTTTATTATTTATATTGAATTTGTTTAATTATAATGCACACAAATAAGATACCATTTGCACTAGAATCTAAAGCTCTTATGAAAGTGCCGCTTATTTTCCCAGTGTGAACGGTCATGTGCAGATGTAATGGGCCTGATAAATGCACGTCATCATAACACGCATTTAGGTACAGCTATAAACATTTTATGGCTACAAATGTCATTTTATGGCCATAAATTTCCTAAGAGAGTGAATATTCCTTATCTCAAGCGGCAGTGCAAAGGCCTCGTCAGCAGACAGGAGAGCAGGCCGGTTTTATGTGTTTGTTTTAGAGACTGGACGAGTGCGTCCCACAGGCTGATTAAGCCCTGTTATCAGTGGATTCCCACCACACTCGTCCACACGCCACTCCAGTCATGTGCTTTTAAAGCTGCGCTGCTGAAGGTGAGGCAGCGTCTCTAACACGTCAGCACTGCTTTGTGTTGCTGGGTGTTTTCAGACAGGTCTTTGTTGTGCTATTACAATGAGTATTTATTTTATGTTTTGGCTGGAGTTACTCTGTAGATGTTACATAACACTGGCTTGTCTGAGAGTGTTATTTTTAGTGTAACAAACTACAATGAATTAATGTTTTGAATTAGATATTTTTAAATCCATTTTTTAATTTGAAGTTTTCAATTTTGACATTTTATTTGTTTGTTTTTAAAAAACAGTTTATATAGTTTATTTATTAGTTTTAGTGCTTCAAATTAAACTGAATATGAGAAATGTTGCCTTGGCAACTAACCGAAAAGATCACATTGTTAAATTTTTTTTATTTTTTTTTTCTGTGTGTTTTTATATATACATTAATCTCTATGGAGCTTTTATTATTATTTTTTTTCTTTCATTTTTTGTTATAGGCTACATTCATATTACTAAATTAAAATGTAATAAGTAATGAAATAAAATAAATATTTTAATTGTTTATTTTACTTTAAGTAATGAAAATGGTTTTAGTAAACTCTAATAACCCTGGTCTTTTTTTAAATGCAAAGTATTTAAAATAAAAATAAAGCTATGAAAATTTGCATTTTTACAACATTGTGTGTCCCATCAACACTTGGGCCAAATACAGGAGATACATCACATAAGTGGTCAAGTGCAAAGACCACAAGTGTGGGTATTTGGACAGAGCACCACTTTGGTCGTTATGTCCCCACCAATGCCAAAATTAAACCTACACCCTTGACAATAACAGTAGTCTTTATGATTTGTATAGGATTTGAGCAGCATTAATGTCCTTCAAATGCTTGGATTAACATGAGAGTTCGTAAATGACAGAATTGTAATTTTTGTGAACTCTTCGTTTGCTTGTCAGTAACCTCTCTATTGAGGTGATGTGTTATCAAACGGAAGGCAGCAGGAAGCAGCGGCGCGTCTGACGCACTGAACTTTAGATCCTGGAAAATCCCCTCAAAGTCTGTGAAACTGAACATCACAGAGCTCGAGCAGATGCTTCTCATCTCGTTCCTGTTTACACTGCTCAGGTAATAATTACTGCCTCACTCGGGTCAGGCCACAAACACACTACAAAAGTGTGAAAATGCAGATGTTGATTCTTAGCCAACATGCTGTATGTGTGTTTCCGTTGAACATATTTATCATTCATGAAAGAAATTACACATTTCAGTTTTAATTAAATTGTGCAATGCTCTACAAAATAAAACTGAGCGTAGAAAACTATTTATGCAAATCCTCACTATGGCACCCTTGGTGGAGAGTCGCTGAAAATACAACACGTACATGCATTGTGCATTAAATTGCGTTGAAATATTGCCATTTGCTTTCATACATATATATTTATGAATTAATAAATAATAAATTTTTTAAAAAAACAATTGGCTGCAGACTGGACAATATATTTATACATCAGTGTTTTTACATTTTTCAAATTTTTTATTTTATATGTATTTTTTTTAATTATTATTTATTTATTTTATTTTTTAATTCTTCCAAAACCTACTGAGCTACATAAAGTGTACAAATTAAATATAAAAAGTTGTAAAAACAACTACAGGAGTGAGTTTTACCAGAAAGTACAAGTACTATTTATACTCTTTCTACTTTAATTCAATGCTTCACTTAATTTGTGAAATTTACTAGCGGTTTTTGAGTGGAGAGGGTTTCTAAATAAATCCTACACTTAAACTATTAATCTCTTAAAATGTATTTATTTATAAATGAATAAACAACAAAAGTTGTTTGTACATTTATAGTTTTTATTTTTTGTCCTTTTTTTTCGGTAGCAGAAGAACTCTCGCCCCTTGTGGCAAGTCACTGAAAATACAACACGTACTTGCATTGTGTTTTGGATTGCATTTACAAAAACTCAAAATCAGTGCATTAAAAGTGAGTGAGTGCATGTATGCATGTCTCTCTGTCTGCGCTCATGCACCCTCTTTCACAAAGACTGCTGTTGCCATCCAGATTTCCCTAATTCTAGGCCACCTATTCTGTCTGATCTAGGCCATTATATAGTTCTTTTTGCATAAAAGAGAGCGTGACTATTGCACGTTTCACACGTCGAGCACTAGTCCATCATTGGCGATGGACAGTACGGCTCTTTAATGAGTGTGTTTCTCATGATAAATTCAGCGCACTGCATGTGTAGCTCGCATCCATTGACAGAGGTGGAGGAAGGTCTGTGCCAAAAATGGAATCTGGTCCACATTTGCCAAATCCCAGTATAGATGATGCACCGGTTAATTTAGGCCTGCCAGGGAAAAACAAGGTCGCCCACAAATTTCCGAATCGAGGACACCTTGGAATCCGTCTCTTTTCATCAATCAGCGTGTCCCTTTAGAGTTCGGCCCCACTTCTGGCTCTAACGAAGTCTTTGCCTCTCGGTGCTCAACGGCTGGAGCTTTAACTGGCAATTAGGTTGTGTGGGCTCAGATCCAGGGCGTAAGTAAGAAATCCCCCTCTGATTGCAGGGTTGGATGAGGATATTGAGCTGGGTTGGGTTCTTCCAGGGTATTTAGCCGCTCTTCCACATGAGGCAAAAGAGCTAAAGCCCCAAATCGGTCATTTTGCAAAACATTAAAGAAAGCACATGAAAGGGACCGGGATTTCGTTCTGTTATTAGCTCTGTTCCAAAACCTACTGAACGGCCTACATACAGCATAAAAGTGATTGGTCGAAGTTGTAAATAAAATTACTGGAGTGAGTTTTACCAGAAAGTCTGATTTCAGTCTTTCTATTTTAAAATTTAATCTTTTATTCAATGTTTTACTTGCTTTTTTTTTCTCCATTTTTAATTGGAGTGTTTCAAAGTAAATCCATTAATCTCTTAATTTATAAATTTTCCACTAAATTTAGTTCCAAAGTATATGAATAAAACCATTAAAAAAGAAATAAAATTAATGAATAAAAATGAATAAATTAATTAAACTGCACATAAATAAAATTAAATTAAATAAATGAATAAAAATGTATTAATTAGAAGACTTACATTTGAAACGCTTTTAATTTGAAACCGTTAACTCATAAATTACTAGTAAATTTCACAAATAATTACAAAAAAATGGCAAGCAACACTGAATTAAATGTGAAATTTTGAAGTAGAAATACTGAAATAATAAAACATACTCCAATAATCTCTTAAATCACTGAACAGAAAATACATAACTAGTAGGCTACTATGCAATTAAACAAATACACAAAGCAGTGTAATTAAATGCATTATTTTACCAAGCATTTGCATACTATTTATTTTATGCTTTTTAGTGTTGTCACTATTAAATAGTGTACTTCTGTGTACATTTGCATGACTTGTTGCCACACTGACAAAAAAATGCTAGAATTGCTTAAGAAATCGATAGTAAATTTGACGAATAATTACAAAGTAGTAACTATAACACACTGCATTAAACATGAAATTTTAAAGACTGAAATAGTATTTTCTTGTAAAACATACTCCAGTAATTTTGTTTTTTTTTTACAATATATTTAGAAAATTCCAAATCAGTCACTTACAATGTTCCATTCCGTTTAGAATGCTGCCTTACTAGTCTGCTGCCCCTGTAGGCAGGTTACTAGGTTTTGGTACAGAGCTATTGTGCACTTATAAGTTAATCTGTTTATTCTTGTCAAAATAATTTTTTTTTTTACTCGAGTGCATCGCTGCTTTGTTTTACAATCATTTATTGTGATGAATGCAGAACTGTTGTGAGCCTCATGTACTGTGTGTTTTCTGTTTCTATAATAAGGATTGACCTCTAACTCTCCGTGTCAGTCCATCTATAACCACATTAGAAAATCAGGCCTTTAAAAATAGAAATTAGAGCTCAGTCTTCCAGCCCATCTATACACGCCACGCTTCTTTTTGTAGACATCAAAAGCGCCTGTGTGCTTCCAGTGTTTCCATTTTCAATCTCAAGCCGCTGCCAAATCCAAAAACTGGAGCACTGAATAAACGGATCCAAAACGGTCCCGTACAGAACAGCTGTTATTAACATGAGTGCTCGACTTGAGCAGAGAACTCAGACAGAGTTTGGATAAAAGAGTCAAATGGAAGAAATGTGTGGATTGAAGAAAGACAAGGAGGAAGTGGAGCCATTACTTCACTTGATGTTAAATATTACATGTCACCAAGGTCTACAATTAACTTTTTGTAGCACTGCTTTTGTAACTACCAGTTGTCAAGAATATAATAATAATAATAATAATAATAATATATATATGTATATATATGTGTGTGTGTGTGTGTGTGTGTGTGTGTGTGTATGTATATGTATTAGTGCTGTCAAACGATTAATTGTGCCCATTTTTGTTTACATAGTATGTGTGTGTGTACTGTGTATATATTATGTATATATAAATACACACCTATGCATGTATATATTGAACAAAAATGTTGTTTATATATTAAATATATTTATATATATATTATATGAATATAAATATATACATATGATTACATGTAAATATTTTCAAAATATATACTGTATGTGTGTGTACTTATACATAATAAATATACATAGTACACACAGATATATTATGTTAATAACTTTTTATTTTGGATGAGATTAATCATTTGACAGCACTACTGTGTGTATGTGTGTGTGTGTGTGTGTCTATATATATACCTATGTCTATATATATACCTATGTCTATAACAAGGGAATAATTTTACAAAAGGATAGTTTTTGCATTTTTTACTGTATTTTTTATTTAAAAAATATATGCTTTTTATTAAAAATATTTTTGACAATGGGATCATTTTACAGTGATAAATTTATGGCAATTTTACTTGAATCTTGCATCTTTTTTTTTTCTTTTGGGGAAATCTATGGAATAGACTTTCAATACATTGGGAACATGCTTTCTGCTAAAATCTGTGGCTACAGATCCTGTGTGGTCCTTGAAATGTGTGTATGTTTTGATATGAATATGTGCTGTTTCTGTCTGTATACCTGATGATTAATGCGGATGACTAGTTAGTGCCTGGAAGCTGACTGTTTTGGACACACACTCGCTCTACTAAGCGAAGCTTTCTACTGTTAGACCAGAACTGATGCCAGAAGATTGATGTCACTAATTTTGTCTGCTCCATTTAGGGCTGATTTGACAAGATAACACTTAGAATGAGGCTTAAAATAGCTGCGGGACATTTGCTGTTGAGCGGTTGTTGATGTCAGATAACGCTGCCGTGAAGGAGGCTGGGATCTGAGATGAGCTATTCCTGTCCGTCAGCTTCAGGCCGCGCTGGAACCAAAGAGAAGGTAATAACATCCAGGAGATCGCTTGTCCTCTTCTATCAGGTGTACAGTTCAGCCCTCCGGACTAGTGCTTCATTCGGACCAGAAGATCTTTTTCTGTTCAAAAGTGAACATTTACAATATATTTTAAATAGTAAAAAATTATTTTACAATATGACTGCCTTTGCTGTATTTTGGATCAAATAAATGCAGGCTTGGTGAGCAGAAGACACTTTAAAAACATTAAAAAAAAATTCTGTTCAAAACTTTTGACTGGTAGTGTATGCTGCTCAAACCTTAATGAGTTCCAGCTTTGCTTTAAAAAGTATCAAAAGACGACTGAAATATAGAACAAAAAAAGGCACTCTGCTTGCCAGCATTGTATTATGTAACCAGCTGGGATGAACCGAGCAGCCGCAACACCCAAGATATCAAAGACAGTACATCTGCTGTTCCTCCCTTCAGGGTCAGCAGGGTTCTTCAGCATGTTCCCCTCCCTCTCTCAGTTTTCAGAGCAGGAATAGGTGCTCGTAGAGCTCTGTCATCGCATGCCACTAACAGGTGTGCTCTCAAAAGAAGCGCGTGAAGCCTCAAGAGCATTACACAATCACAAGGCACGAAGAGAACCCAAAATAGCGGTGTGTGGGCGGAGCCTCTGGAGCTGTTCACAGGTGTACGAGTTCAGAGATCACAGCTACTCAGTGCTTTCACTGGGACTAAAGTACACCACTGGTTGAGTCACTTCTCTAGAGTTTCGCAACTTGAAATGATAAAACCTTGAACCACGTGGAGACTACAGAGGCTTACTTTTTACACAAAGAATTACAAAATAAATATTTGAAGGATTCTATTAATCATTATTCCAAACCTGAATGGTGTTATTAATCAATTTGAATTACAATTAGAATTTGGCTTTCAAAAGTTGGGGATTGGAGACTGAATTTTGAATTTGAATGTGAAATGAATTTGAGTTGAGTTTGAATATGAATTAAAATTTGTCATTATTTTAAACTTGTATGCTGTTATTGACCAATTTGAATTTTGAATTCAAGTGAGTTTTGAGTTCACATTGAAATTTTGAATTGAAATTCGAGATTGAATTTTGAAAGTGAATATGAATTCATGTTTGAGTTTTGAATTCAAATTTCAGTTTAAATTTCGAAATTGTCAATATTCTAAACCTGTATGCTGTTATTAATTAGTTTGAATGTGACTGAGTTTCGAATTTGTTATTATTCTAAATCTGTATATGCAGTTATTAACCAGTTTGAATTAAAATTTAAGTGAGTTTTGAGTTAGAATTTTTATTGAAATTCATCAAACTCAAATATGAATTTAGTTTGAGTTTGAAATGATTTTGAAATTCAAATTTTTCCTTTTTGTGTTGGGCAGAATAACTGCAATTGTGTTTGGAATGGTATCAGGAGGAGGAGATCATGATGCTGATTTGTATTTTTTGTGTGTAAACTATTCCTCTAATCATCCCTTTTGAAGTGAGGAACACAAACTAGGCCAAGAGCTCAGAGTGGTTTAGTGATTCCACGGCTCCTGCTGAGGGATCAGAGCTCACAGGAGTCAGATGAGGGTGTGTGCTGAGAGATGGGTGGTGTCACTGGGTCTGGATGAGTTTTGCTCTAGTAAGCCTAGAAACAATGCAGTGGAAGAGAAGGAGAGCGAGAGAATCCCTGTGTGCTGGCACAAAGTCTGCAGCTGCTTCTGGAAAATTCTGCACCCTGCCCCAGTATGCATGGCATGCATCACAAGAGCGGCAGAGATGCCTGTCCTCACCCGATTGGGTTTCTCCTCTGACACCACTCTATCAGACGCTAGATTTACACAGAGAGACCAGTGCTAGGGCACACTGGGAAATGATGGGTGCAGAAAAGGATGAATCTCTTGTCCAGGTCAAATTTCACTCCAAAAATAAAAGAATAATTAGAAATTATATTTTTCATAAGGACCATGAAGATTGTTTGCATTATGACATTGTTTTTGATTTTTGAATCAAGATTTTTTTTTTTTTTTAAATTACTTTATATTTACGTTTTATTTTTGAAATCCCCATTCTTCTCAATGGTGACTGTAGAGTTTTGTTTATTTTTTTTTTTTATTGATTTATTTGCTTTTGTATTTTTTAATTCCCATTCCTCTCATTGGCTCTCATGAGCTTTAAAATTTTATTTTTTGTAATTTTCAATTTTTCAATTTTTATTTTTTATCACACTTTGGATGAAATCTTTTCTAAAATAGAGTGCAGTTCATTTAATAAAAATATATTTATAAATATTTTTCATATTTATTTAGATTTTTAGCTGAAATATTACCCTGCCATGTTCTCAAGAGATTCATTCAGCCACACTAGTCCTCACGTCCCAGTTTGGTGAGACTCAGTGAAGTCAATGAAGTCCTGAAGTCTCCTGTACAGACTGACATTCAGCTGCGGTTATTCATAAATACTCTGCTCTTTTCTGACACCTGACACGTCCGGACCCTAGTGAGCAGCACAGACATTTGGCACACTGCGTGCATTACTCTTCTGCAATTATTTGATTTGTAAAAATACTCTGAGCCATTTTTAAGTGATCGATGTCTCCCCTGTGCTGTTATTCAAGTCAGATGTTTGGGGATCCTCATGTGGTTCTGTGCCTATGTTTACAGCAGTTTTATTCATAGACATGCAACATGGACACTTTATTAGTCTATTGATACACTTTACCCTTTGACAAACTAGTACGTTTATCGGTTGTGAAAATAATATTTTATGTTCTTTGTAATAATATTCAGAAGTCAATTTGGGAGTGCAAGGGACATTTTCTACCAGTTGGGTAAGAAAAAGAAACTTTATTTTATGGTTTATTATATTCTAAAGATAACAAAATAGGTCTTATTATATAACACAATTTGCTTCTTGTTTCATTGCATCAGTGTCTCAGCAATGGATGCTCTGCAGTGAATGGGTGCCGTCAGAATGAGTCCAAACAGCTGATAAGAACATCACAATAATCCACAAGTAATCCACACCACACCAATTAACATCTTGAAAAGACAAAAGCTGCGTGTTTGTGAAAAGCAAATCTATCATTATAAGGCATTTTTAACATTTTAAAGTGCAGCTAAAATCCTCTATCTATAATTATGCTTCCTCCAGTAAAAAGTCCATCTCGTCTGAATCAGGGGAGAAATCTGCACAGACCAAACACCATCTACAAGGTAATAGTCCAAAACGCTTCTAAACAAATATGTGGCTGGATTTTGATATGAGAGACAACAGGAGATGGACTTTTTCACTGGAGGAAGCCTTATTATGGATTATTATTATGGACTCATTTGACAGTTTGAAATTAAAAACATCTTACTGATGGATTTGTTTCTTACAAACACACAGTTTTTGGCATCACAAGACATTAACTGATAGACTGGAGTGGTGTGGATTATTGTAATGTTTATCAGCTGTTTGGACTCTCATTCTGACGGCACCCATTCACTGCAGAGCATCCATTGCTGAGACACTGATGCAGAGACACATTTATACAAACCTGATGAAGAAACAAACTCATCCTAATCTCGGATGATCTGAAGGTGAGTAAATTTTAAGCAAATTTAAATTTTTGGGTGAACTATTCCTTTAAAGTTCACAAGGTCACATCCAGGTTCATCTGAGGGAGAAATTCTAGATGCCAGCTTATCTACAGCGGTAACTGCGGTATTTTCCAGGCTGTGAGTGGAGCAACAGCTGCTGCAATGTCTAAACTTGCCAAGGGACGCAGATAAAACTGCTGATGCGGCCTGATATTTTAAGGCCTCAGGAGGAGGATGGTGAACATGGTGGAGCAGAATATTGGCCCTGAGATGGTCTTAACTTCAGGATTACCAGATCTGTGTGTCTCTGTCACACATTCCGTTTGCCATTCTCAGAGAGGTGGGAATACTTTCCATGTCAGGCTGTGAGATAGATAGGCATGCTGGAAAACTGAAACCATGGCAGGAAAAAGAGATCAGTGTTGTATCATGGTTGGCAAGAAATATTCTTAACACCCAAAAAAAGAATTTGGCATTTGTGAAATGTCTGTACTAGAAGTGAATGCCAGTGCTGGAAAATATGACAGCGTTAAGTAGAAAGGTTGTGCAAAATTCACAATTGCATCAGAATAGCAGGAAGTGGAATTTAACGGAAAAAAAATTAAATTACATTACATGTGAATTAATAAATAAATAAATATAGATAGATAGATAGATTAGATAGATAGATAGATAGATAGATAGATAGATAGATAGATAGATAGATAGATAGATAGATAGATAGATAGATAGAGATATATATATATATATATAGAGAGAGAGAGTGTAGAAAAACTGAATTAAATATTATTCACATTTATTATATTACAATTACAATATTCCTTGCTTAATATCATCCATCCGTCCATCCATCGAATTTCAGTTCATTTTAAATTCTGCTGTTTTTGCAGTGTGTTTGCATTCAAATTCAGGAATTTTATTGGAATTTAAAATTCATTTTCAATTCTGAAAGGCACACATCCGAGCTAATACTGAAATCTGTTAATTATCATGCAGTTGTCTGTTTCCTCGCTGCGTAATCGGTTGTCAACAAAAACTCTCATAGCAGAAACTAACGCTGTCCTCATTTTTCAGTGTCGTCATCCATTAGTTTGTCATCTGAGAAAGTATCTCACCCGCATTCTTATGAGAGCAGGGAGGGACGTTAAATAATTAATCAAAATTACCATGAGTTGCACCAATAATGATTTGCCTGAGCTTTGTTATTCATGGTCTGAGTAACAATGTTTTGTCCTTTAAGATTCTCAATTACAAGTAATCAGCCCTGAAGCCTGGGAAAGCTCGTTAGAGATGACATGTTCAGCCTTGTTATCATATCATTCTCCAGGGGTGTTCAGACAACTTTGTTCATTACTGAAATCTGTGAGTTCAGTGCTCGCATTGATTTAGTAACACCCAAAGCCCTGGAGAGCCTGACGTTGTGTAATAAATATAAATACAATCAGCCAGATGGAATTAAAGGTGGATGTAGGGAAGGTAGTGCAACTGTGCTTTTGTTATTTCATGCATGTTATGCAATTAGGTTTTGGTTTGGCCATGTGACTCAAATGTTTCTTCAAATTCTGCATAACTAAACAGAGACGGGTTGTTTACTCTGAAACAAAGAGCTTTTTCGAATGACAATAGGACAAACACGTACACAAAAACAAACGAATCCCTTTGTTTGGGGTGGGACAGAGCGCTGTTGTTCTGAAGGCTGTCATGCTGATGTCAACACAAGCGTGACCATCCTGCCCTTTTTGGTGGAAAATAATAGCCTGATATTTTTCAGTGAGCATTTGAAGGCTGAATTGGCGTTCTCTCACTCTGCTCGCCGCTGCAGCCGTTTATGATCATTATGTAATGAGTGTAATAATGGATGCGGCTGCATTATGTCCCATCGCTCCGCAGACGCAGAACACAACCGCCCATTACCAGCAAACAACCTAACATCAGTGAAGAGCAGCAAGAGCCAGAGCGACTGAAGAGATCAGATAAACCACTCAACGACTGACAATAAAACTATTGCTATCGACCCATCCACCCACCCACCCATTCATCCATCCACCACCCACTCATCCAGCCATCCACCCATACGCCCACCCATTCATCCACCCACCCGTCATCCGCCTACCCATCATCCACCCATTCATCCATCTGTGCATCCGTCCACGCATTCATCTTTCTATTCAAATGTCGTGTTTACTTTTGAAACTTTTTCAAGACTTTTAAACAAGGTTCAAAAACATTTAACTCTACTTCCTTACATTCAAAGTTGAATTGCAACTCTACCTCTTTAAAATTTAGAAATTTAATTGGAATTTCAAATGCATTCTCAATTTGACTATGAATGGCACTCAACCCTGATATGTATATTCTTTCCATATTTTCTATTGGTTGGTTATTTGCTTGAAATCCACATGTCCAAACTCTTGATTTGGGACCACGATGTATGTCAAACTCCAGTATATCTTGCTCCACCACTGAAATGTCTTTCCCTTCTTCTGATGTCACCAATTCTGCTTCTTTTTCATATAGAGACAGTTTTCACCATCCAAATAACGCACTCCGTTGATGACCTGATGTGAAACTGGTTGTGAGTGCAATTTTTGTTTTGTCGATTTTAGGATGGAAATAGTGTGAGCACCACAGCCACCTCCAGAATAACACAAATAGATGCTTCAGAATACCGGTGTGGGTCTGGTTGGGGGCATTGCATGTGGGCCGCAGTTTGTCAGGAGGAGATTGTGGAGGTGTAACGCGGTTAAGACAGAAGCTTACCCAAAATACACAATAGTGAGTGGCAGAAACTAGAGTAGGTGAGGTTATTTCCTAAAAGCATTGCTTTTAGCTGCTATAAACTGTTGCATTCAAAATTCCGTTGTTGCATGCTTGCATAAGTGTATTACTGGCCTTACAGCAAGCATCTCGACTTGTCTTTATCTCAGCAGAGCTCTTTGGGTCTGTGGGATGTGATTGATTGCTGACAGCAGCTTCAAAGGAAACAACAAATGCCATGTTGCTTTGAAACGGAGGTGTCGCCTACCAGAAATAGCGCAGAGCTTCACTTCAGTGTGTTTTAGCAACCCGGCTCTGTGTCAGGCGAGCTTGCTGTGTTTTAGCAACCTTATTGTGTTGTTTGTAATGTGCTGGTTGCTCAGAGACCTTTATTCTCTCGTGTGTCGCCGTTTCAGTCACAAATATGCCATGCAAACCATCCCTTTGTCATGAGAACAAATAAAACAGACTAGTCATTCTAATCAGATTCATGCGAATGAAGCCAGATACTGTAATGCGACATGAGCACATGGATGACAGCTGGGATTTCTGCCAAGTGAAGTCAGAGTTGTCATGACAGATCCAGTGACTCACTTTCTGATGCAGCTGGTTTGTCTTAATGGGCTCATGTTATGAGCAATCACATTTTATTCGTCTTCTGAGAATCATTTTTAGGCCTGATTGTTTTATGCGAATCTGTCCCATAGCATGTATCTGCAAGCAAATGTGACTTTAATCAGTTGGCATTGTAAGGAGGGATGGTATAGAAGAATCACAGATGGATGAATTTTGTGATAAATCTGTCGAATTCACATGAGATGTCATAACTGATAGATGATTCATCCGAATGAAGCATATGTGCGGCCGATGGAGTGAGCAGATCAGAGCTGCTCTGAGGATGATTGGGTTTGTGTGGATGACAGTTCAGTGAAGATGCTGCCACTGCTGGATCTCCAGAGCTATGAAGTGCTGCAGAGATTTATTTCATCCCAGCAGTCTGCTTTCTGATCACGGTTATTATGGTTTATGCATCTTCTGTTTCATCTTTATTATAATACTATTTGTAAATGCACTTTTAATTTGCCACGGTCGTGGATTCAATGCATGAGCTGATATATGAAAACCTTCAATGCAATGCAAGTCTCTCTGGATAAAAGCATCTGTCAGTGCATAAGTAAATTCAATTTACTAGTTACTTTTGTGAATGGATTTGTTACTTACAATTTAGTTTAATACTGACAATATATACTTTTTTTTTTTTTTGTCTTCAACCACTCTTGTTTATTTTAAATTAATTTAAGCCTGCTAATATTAAAAAAATAAAACATTATTTTATTTCATTACTACTTCAACCAGTTCATTTTAATTTTCAGTTTTTTGTTTGTTTGTTTGTTTTTTCATTAATTTATTTCCTCCAGGTAGCATTTTTTTGTTATTGTTTAATTTAATTTTATTAGTATTTTGAATTACTTTATCATTATTTTATTATTTTTGTATATTTAACAATAAGCCTGGTTCCAGTAGTTATTTCAGTCACTTCTTACACAAAGATGCATTGCAACATCACATCTTCTAGTTTCTTCAAGAATATAGTAAATTTTTAGTCTTGCTATGACAATACAAAATAAGAAAACCATTTATTATTTTAATGCATTTTATGTCTTCAACCACTATTTACATTTTTTTTTACTTTGCATTAATTTATTTATTCCAGCTAGCATCGTTTATTGTTCAATAATAACCCTGGCCCTGATGACATAGAGCAGTTATTTCAGTCTCTTCTTGAGCAAAATGCATTGCAACATCACATCTTCTGGTTTCTTTAAAAACATGACTGCATATAACAGTATTTTGTTTCTGTAAAGGATGTCACAGTGTAAGACCGCATGCTGAGAGGCTGTCACAAACTTCATTTTGACCTAAAATAAGGACACGACACAGCCCGTACGTCGCAACAGCGGCTAAATAATTTAGCGAGAGATAAAGTCTCACTTTAAACCACAAAGTCTTTGTGTATGCTGTTTTATGTGCTGCTGAACTCACTTAGTCAACAGTGTGTGTGTGTGTGTTTATCCAGCAGATTTCTCTGAACTCTTTCAGCTCGTCCTCAGAGTCACAAACATCTGATAGATGGAGTCATTAAACGCTTGAAGGATGCAGACAACTCCTTTAAACAGCAGTCCTCTTCAGGGAGACGCAGACACACAAGTAAACAAGCATCCGTGCACCAAAGAATGAACACGGTCCCAAAACCTCCATATTTGCATTTTAATGGAAATGCATTTAAAAATGGATCGCCCTGGAAAGTTTCAAGTCGACATGAAACGCTTTGCAACCCATTTTAGATAAGACTAAAGATGTTTTCTTTATTTGGATTAACATGCACTGGTGAATCGCTCACAGTAAGACCAGAAAGTGAATAGAGTCCGTTTTGATGTCATTTGTCCTGGTTTTCTGTTTTTAATCTGGCTCTAAGAGGCCACCGCTGGGCTGAGGTCAAAGGTCATCCCTCCTCTGCTCTCCGTTTCCATGCGTTGACTTTTTCTGGAGCATCAGATGGTCAGTAATCTGCTGAGCTAGAGACGGGTAAGCCGTGATCGGACCCTGACAGAGCTTGAAATAACTGCTTGTGGACAGTCATTCAGACGGCCTGGGACTCCCCACCAGATAAATACTAGAGCTAACTTTAAGCTGTTACACTTCCTTTGTGTGTGTTTTGTGCCCAGGTGCATCATGGGAAGCCTGGGATCTGAAGGTTTGGTGTTGTTTTGATATCTCGGGCAGGAGGAGAGTTAATAATGAGAAGAGGTCAGGCCGTGTAACTGTAGCTGAAGCAAATGAGCTGGAAAACTGCAGCGTGCTGATATAGTGTGATAGTGTGGCACTCACTCACTGCAACTTCTACTTTCTCTCTGATTATTTTTCCAAGATGTTTTGGCCGAACCCCCAGTTATGAATTATGTATCATGAAGAACAAACACACAGAACGGCCTCTTGCAGAGACAGTTATATAAGTCTGTTTTCTATATTATTCTTCAGCCGTCTGTTTTCTTCTGCTTTACAAACTGATGCAAAGACATGGTTTCCTTCTGTTTTCATTTGTAATTCTTGTGTTGCTCTCTCTATCGTAACGACACCATAAACCACAGCCCATGAGACAAAACCAGGCTTCCCACAATGCAACTGGCTACACATCTTGAGACTTCATGTTCCTCATGAGTTTTTTTGGTTCCTTCATTCTTCTCTCCAGTCCAGGGAATTTAATTAAGGAAGCAAAGGACATCTGTGGATATTCAGGATATTTTTGCTTGGCACCATTATGTCAAACCATCAGTAGTTGGCATGTGGAGATACTGTATTAATCAGCGCTATATTAAGAGAGTTCACTGACCACAATCACTGTGCCAGCTGATAATAGTTTGGTGGTCACTTAGATGTGCTAAAAATTAAGGGAATATACCTCAGAGATGTTTTACTTATAATCATTTCTAGGTGTGCCAATAATTGTGCCCTCCCCCCAAGTTTGAATTGTTTTACTTAAATGAAAGGTTAGGTTTTTGTGACCTTTTTGAATGAAAGATCAATAAATCAAATAATTTTGAATGAAAGGTCCAATAATTCTGACCAGGACTATATACGCGCACAAAACATTAATATTTTGAATTCGGTATTATTTTAATGTTTTAATTTAGTTTTAGTAATTTTATGGTGTGTATGTGTGTGTGTGTGTGTGTGTGTGTGTGTGTGTATGTATGTGTGTGTGTGTGTGTATATGTGTGTGTATGTATGTATGTGTGTGTGTGTGTGTGTGTGTGTATATATATATGTGTGTGTGTGTGTGTGTATATATATATATATATATATATATATATATATATATATATATATATATATATATATATATATATATATATATATAATAATTATTTTTTTCAGTAACTTTAGTACAAAATTATATTGTGCGTAATGTATTTTATAGGTTATTAGAAATATATATTTTCTTCTTTTAGATATTTTTTGTGATGTGTATTTGTCATTTTATTATTATCTTTTTAATGTCTATATAGTTTTTATTATTCATTTCAGTTGTAGTTTTAGTAATCTTATTACTTCAACAGAACAAAATGAGAAATATGGCCTTGGCAACAAACTGAAATAAAATAAGTAAACATAAGTAAACAAAATAAGTAAAAAAATAAGTATTTTTTTATTTTAACTAAGGTTTTATTTAAAGTAACACAAATCTTTTTTTTTTTTTAATTAACAATAATTACCCTGCCATAAACAAACTAATTCTGTAAACAAGGAATAGGAGTGAGATCTATATTTAACTGAAGTGTGGACACTTTGTATTTCACTCTATAAATAATCCAGATAATGTAGTTCAACGTCTTTACAATTTTCAAAAAATAAATAAATATAGAAAATTGGGGCCAATATGGCACATGGAAAACTGTGGAAAACTGTAAGAGCTGCTCTCCGTGGGACGCGGCAGCGATGAAATGCTTTCCACAGATCTGTTTTGTTTTCCAGTGGGGAAGTTTATCTGTAATGGAGAGTGAGATACGGCTGGAGTCCCATCGAGTGCACACTCACATTACAGACGCAAAGCAGCGTGGGAAACCTGGGGTTAAGCATTGCACAATGCAGCATGGGACATCCATCTGTTTTGTGCCAACTGAAGGGTTAAAGCATGTCAGTGTAATAAAACCAGAAACAACATCTTACATTTGAGCACTTCCTGTTTTAGGTTTTTATTTGATTCCTAACACATTATATGGAAATGTCAGAATTAAAAAATCCAGCATTGATCATTTATGAAGTCATCTTCAACATTTTATGTGTAAACTCAGTCAAGGTTCATAAGTGACTCTAAACTCATGTCTACATACAGTAGACGTACATTTATTACAAAGCTAAATCTGTTCCATATTATGAAGCTAAGTTTTTTTTTTTTTTTTTTTTTTTTTTTTTTTTTTCCAGTGTAATTTAGGGCCCAAAACATAATACTACACATAATATAGCACAGTATATAACAACATAGAGTAATTTAGTTGTAGTTTGTCAAACTGTCAATATATTTTTAGCTACACTGTAAAAAATGATCGTGATTTTAACGGTAAAAAACTGTGAAAATGCTACGATAAAAACCTGTTACATGGTTAACGGAAAGTTCCTGTAAAATTTACAGGGAAAAACCGTAAACTGACGTTCCCAGAATTCCCTGCGTTCCATTTCAAATTCTGTTTGAATTTGACGTTTTTTCTTTGAAATAACTTTCTTAGTTTTTTCTTATCAGTTATGTTTATTAGGGTTGTATGTTACATCTAATGTTGTAAAATTAATGTTTATAGCATATTTCAGTTTAATGAGTCTCACCATGATGGTGTTTAGTGCTTGTGTGAATGACACTGTGCACCTTCTGTATATGCTATTGTTTAAAAGTTGCTTGTGATGGGCTTTGGCTCATCATGTGACTTTCTCATCATCACCTGCATTTGGTTGTTATTAGTGTATTTCAAAGGAATAAAACAGATTTCAGTATTTCAATAGGTTGGTATATTAAGATTATATCAGTTAAAGAAATTACGGTATTTAACTGTAAATTTAAGTTAAAACCGTAAAACCTAAAACGTTGCTACCGTATTTTTTACAGTAGAATTCTGGCAACCACAGCTGCCAGTTTTTTACCGTAAATTTGACAGATTTTTTTTTTACAGTGTAGCTGAATATCAACAGCTGAATATTATATGGTTTAATGGCGTAGACAAACATGACAAAAGTGTTTTTCTTACTCAGTACAAATATCTGACGATTCTTAAATCAGGAAACATTTACTTAAAAAGCTCAATTATGGATTCATTTTATTTTTCAAGCCAAATATTTGATTTTGATTGTCTATGGTGTGAGCTACTGGATCAATGAATTTCCCTGAAGGGATGAATAAAGTATTATCTAATCTAATCTAAAATGTATTTCTATAGCACGTTTCACAATACTACGGTGGCTGAGAGAGCTCAACTCGCTGCAAATGAAAAAAACAACTGTACATTAAGAAAACGTCTTCATCTGTTTGATATTGCCCTCGAAGAAAACATTCACGTCACAAAAAAAAAAAAAAAACAAAACGTATAGTTGTTGTTTATAACATAGGAACACACAACACATTTGAAAAATTACAACATTACAATGTATTAAAAAAATAAAATTTTTAAATCATTATGAATCTAGTTTTGGAGTCTAGTTGATTTAAATGTAGGCCAATTTAAGATTGGAAATGTATTTTCTTGCCCCTGTAATGCAGTTTGAAATATATTTCAGTACATGAAGGCTGAAACTACTTTTATGTTCAATTTCAAAAAATATGTTTCATTGAGCTTCACTGTTTACATATATTTAGCATATATGTAAAATATATTTTAGTCTGAAAAAGTAGTTTTGCAATATGGACAGTAACTGTGTTTGTGTACGTGTGAATGTTTCTGGCCTGAGTTGTGTTATTGTGTAACACCTAGCCTTGGTTTTTAAGATACGTGCTGTGCTGAATAAGTGCCAAACTGTTAAACAAGTCTGTCTGCATTTGCTGCCAGCACTTGTCCTCGGTCTCAGATCTGCATCTGAACTCTCTCTGGATGGTTGGGGGCTCGTACAAACACAAACACCTCCTGACGCTCACGGAAGAAATACCATTCATCTGAAGTCATGCTAGCTGTTGTGTAACTCCATGTGGGGCAAAGCAAAGACGGTGAACGTCACTGCAGCTCAAGAATGTGAAGCAGCTCAAAGTTAACCCTTCTGACCTATACGCAAGTTTTAGAAGAATCTCTGACCGACACGAAATTACTTTAGCTTTATTTGCAGCTTCTCTTTGGACTCTTTTCACAACTGTTCCTTAGTTTGCGATGAAACTAAATCTTACTAACTCTTTAAAAATCTGGTTTGCTGCCCTAGTGAAAAACAAATATACTTAAATTTATTTGAAATACATTTATTTCATGCTAAGTGTACTACAAATACATTTTCATATTTATGTACTTAATAAAATGCCCTGCAATTGTACTTTTAGTATACTGACTGGTATACTTAAAATCTGCTGAATTGGAACAACTAATTTTTTACTTAATGCACGTTAATTATGCAGAATTTGAAGTACAATTAAAGATATACTTGTGGAACTTTTGCAAGTACACTTCAGGTGCACTTTAAATATTTAGCATTTAAAGACCGATATTATACAATCCTCATCAAAAGTGACATTAAAACATTTAATATGTGCATTGTGCACAAGTCGTACGCCAAATAAAGTTGAATTATAATTTTTTTGTATCAGTAAGTCTCGAGTTATCTGTCAGTAAATGTGGTAATGGATTTTAACTATACTTAGTAAGTAAATATATTCCTTTTTTACTAGGGTGGTTTTTTGAGTTTTGGGTGCACAAAAAAAAATGGTAGGCTAAAAATGAACTGCTTTATTCCAGTTTAAAGGTCAAAATATTATTTTTAACAAACTAAATGCATTCATTTATATCAACAATTTATACCTGTTTATGGGTTAATTAGGTAGAAATTGCTCTTTAAGGTAACATTTGCACTTTTTACAGCAGTTAAACTAGCTGAAGACCAGAGTTTCAGCAGATTTTAGTTAGTTCCTAAGGCAAAAAAAAAAAAAAATGACTGTAAACTAGGCGCTTGAACTTTGTTCAGTCAGAACATTCAGTTTTGACTTGTTGCCAATGTGTTTCACAACTGTGCCTTCGTTTAAAACGAAACTAAATTAGGTAGCTTATAATTACCCCATTGAATCAATTCTAACTGAGAAAAAGAACAAATAGATTAAACCAGCCCAAGCCAGTTTTCTGGTCTCTGTTTGCTGGTTTCAGAGTGTTTTGGGATTTTTTTTTTTTTTAACTGGTCACAATGGGAGACCAGCTTTGCAGACTAGCTAAACTAGAAGAAGACCAGAAAACTATCAGGTTTGGGTTTTCAGTGGGCTTAGCTCACTCTGTAGCAAGAAACCCAACAAAATAACAGACCTTGAGTTTTGATGTGTTGTCAATGTGTTTGTTTGGTTTCACAACTGTGACTTTGTTTGAAAGTACACTAAGTTGCTCATAATTAGCCCATTAACAATATAAATCTCTTCCTGCTGACTAAACCGGCCTAAAGTTGTTTTCTTGTCTCAGTTTGCTGGTTTTTGGGCACACTTTAAGTAACTAATCACACTGGGAGACCAGCTTTGCAGACCAGCAAACCATCATAAGCTAATTTAGTTTAGGGGTTTCAGAAGGTCTTAGTTAGCTCTGTAGCAAAAACCTTACAAAATAAATAGTAACCATGTTTTGACTTGCTTCTGATGTGTTTGTTTGGTTTCACAACTGTGTGTAACATTAACCCATAATGATATAAACCAGCAAATATCCCAGACCAGTTTAGATTTGGGTTTTCCACAAGAAGGAACCAATGAACCGTCTCTTGAACCTTGTTTCCTCATTCAGTTTTGACATGTTGTCAATGAGTTTGTTTGGTTTCACAACTGCGAGTTAGTTTGAAATTACACTAAGGAGCTTATAATTAACCTATATCTCTTCCTGCTGACTAAACCAGCCTAAAACGATTTTCTGGTCTCAGTTTGCTGGTTTTAAAGAGGTTTTGGGCACTTTTAAACTGGTCACATTGGGAGACCAGCTAAAGACCTGCAAACCCTCTTAAGCTAGTTTAGTTTTGCGTTTCAGTAGGTCTTTGTTTGCTCTGTTGCAAGAAACCCAACAAAACAAATAGTAACCAGGCCTCTATAACCTTGTTTGCACGTTCAGTTTTGACTTGTTGCCAACATGTTTGTTCCTTTTTTTAAAAATGAAACTAAATTAGGGTGTGTAACATTAACCCATAATGATATAAATCAACCAATCTGGGGTGCGTTTCCCAAAAGCAACTATGGTCGCAAATTACGTCGTTACCAATAGACTTCAATGGGACTTACCACCATAGTTAGCTAACGATACGTTTGGGAAACGCACCCCAGATAAGCAAACTATCGTAGGTTAGTTCAGATTTGGGTTTTCAGCAAGAAGAAACCAATGCAAGGCCTCTTTAATCTTGTTTTGACATGTTGCCAGTGTGTTTCTTTGGTTTCACAACTGTGATCTTATAATTAACCCATTACCAAACGTTTTGGTGACTTTTTAACTAGTCACACTGGGAAACCAGCTTTGCAGACCAGCTAAAGACCAGCAAACCATCTAAAGCTAGATTAGCTTTGGGTTTCATCAGGTCTTTGTTAACTCTGTAGCAAGAAACCTTACAAAATAAATAGTAACCAGGCCTCTATAACCTTGTTTCCACATTCAGTTTTGACTTGTTGTCAGTGTGTTTGTTTGGTTTCACAACTGTGACTTAGTTTGAAATTCAACTAAGTAGCTTATAATATACAATATAAATCTCTTCCTGCTGACTAAACCAGCCTAAAGTTTGCTGGTTTTATAGGGGTTTTAGCCACTTTTTAAGACTTTAAGACACTTTGCAGACCAGCAAACCATCTTAAGCTAGTTTAGTTTTGAGTTTCAGTTAGTTCTGTGGCAAAAAACCCAACAAATATCTAGTTTGAGGAAACGAGGCCTCTTTAACCTTGTTTCCACATTCAGTTTTGCCTTGTTGCCAACATGTGTGCTTGGTTTCACACCTGTGCCTTTGTCTAAAGTGAAACTAAATTGGGGAGTGTAACATTAACCCATAATGATATAAATCAACCAACCAGATCAGCAAACTTAGATTAGGGTTTTCGCAAGAAACGCAGCAAATAGCAAGAAACCATTGCAAGGCCTCTATAACCTTGTTTCCACATTCAGTTTTGACTTGGTGCCAAAGCGTTTGTTTGGTTTCACAACCGGCTCTTTGTTTGAAACAAAACAATGTCAGGTTAACTTCCTGGTTTTACCAAGAACAGTTGGTTGGCTAAGAGTTTACAAGGGCGTGCGGGACAAAGGCGGTTGAAGGAGAGTGCTATGAGAACTAGCATGTCAGTCGATTCACACAAACGTCATGTTCTCAGAGGTGTTTGTCACCTAGAAGTTTGTATATTTAGTCACGCCCGTGTCTGCTGTTGTTACGACGCATTCCTGCGAGCTTAATCATCCAGCGCGGTACTTGGCAACCGTGCACACAGCACATCCTTTAACCACGTTAACTATTAGCAGATTGCTCATGGAGCACGGAAATGAAAAGCAGAAATGCACACGTGGACACGCTCAGAGAAATACACATAAAGGGAAGTCTGAACACAGAAGGGTTTGACAGCTTTGAACACAAACCACCACTTCCCTCTGTGTCATATGACTCTGTCGTTTGCCGAGCATTTGTCACGCTGTGGTTTCTAACTGACTTGTTCATTTTCTCCCCATCTCTCGAGTTCCTGAGGTCGTAGTAAGACTGACGCAGGCCGTAATCAGAGAAGCAGAGCGTCTGCCTCCCTCAAACCTCTAGAATCAGGATGGTGCTCTACAGTAATGCATGCAGTTTCTAACTAATGTTGTGAAAAAATAAGTTGAAAAAATCTTCGGCTCTGTTCCAGATCCTAGTAAGCGTGTATTTTAAGTCATCACATTCCAAGGCCCGTAATTCATTGCAACAAGCAATGACAACAATAACAAGAAAAAAAGGCATCATAAGCAATTGATTTGAAGAGTGTTCAAAAAGCAATATATGTTCTTTTGGCCAAATTTGAAGACACGTAATGCATTGAAACAAGCACAGTGAAACCAAAAAAAGACATCTGGTGGACAATGTAAGACAAATGGCAATTAAAAATACAATATGGATAAACATTACAAAATAGTTCAATATAATTATAAATTGGTGTATTTTGATGTTTATCAGAGTGATGCATTGATAGCTTAGGGATGTTAACATCAAACTTTAGTGAAATCAATCAGCATTTGCTGCCCAAGTAGAGTTTTTTTATTTTTATTTTGGTCACTTATGTGTTTTCAGTTAATATGCTGCCTACTGTATTTAACACATCATAAGTTCATTACTTGGTTTTGCAAGTGTTCCCAAATCGGTCACTTATGAGGGCTCAGTTCAGTTAGTATGCTGCCTATGTAGGTGGTGTTTTAAGACATTATAATCACACTTATGACTTGAGGAGTGTTTTAAAAGGAATATATGTTCTTTTGGCACAATTTGAAGGCTCATAATGCATTGAAAGAAGCACTAAAAACAACACCAACGTTGGTGGACAATGCAGGGAAAAAGAAAAATATCAAAATAGTTAGATCTAACAATATACATGAACATATTTTTTCTCAGTATGTGTGTATTTGCATTGCATGTTGTTGCAACTTTGCATCAAACTCTAGAGAAGTCAATCATCAGTTGGTTTTGCAAGTGTTCCCAAAGCTCACTAGGATTTGGAACGCATCCCTCTTTCTGAGTTTATATCATCTGCACCAACAGATGTTCAATTGCTGTTTAACTGTAGTTAGATTGGAGGAATGGCTGTCTTGTTGAGATGAAGCTCCCTTAAGGTCTATCTCCGAACTGCTGCCACATTGTTACTCATCTAAGGAACAGGAGGGGTAGAAAGACTGTTATTTGAAATGTCACCTTGGGACTGCTGGGCATCTGCTCCACAGGCAGCCTCCGCTTAATTGCCAGGGAAACTATCCTGACCTTGGCTGACGGTAACGTGGGCGGCACACAAATGTCCTCATCCGCACCTCAATGACATTGTTTCAACTCCATCCGACTCATGCTGAATTTATCATGAGGCCGAGCCCAACTCCAGATGAATACTTATGTAAGTCGCCGTATCCGTCTCCATAACAACCAGCTGCACAGAAGCACACGTCGCCTCCCACAGCCTCCCCGAAGTGAGCTGTTTCCATGGCAACTGGGGGAATCAGAGCAGCATCTTTTTGATGATGCTCTTCAGAGATGACAGCCTTTGGAAGCGCAGCACAGCTTTTATGTGTCAGAAAATAAGAAAGTAGGTTACGTAGGAGAAATCTACAGCTCCGGGCTCTGAAGCGACTGCCGGTTCACACAAATAGACTCACGATGCAGTGATTTATAATGCATTATGCGGTTTTGGTGAGCAGAACTTAGAGGGAATTCACTAAGAATTATGTTGTTTATTATTTTGAATATGTTCTAGCCCACACTAAAAATTAATGTGTGTGGTAAATCTGTGGCTCTCAACTGGTGGGTCATGACCAGTGTTATTTTAGTATCATTGAGGTACTATTATAGTTTTTATTAATCTATTTAATTCGTTTATTTTTTTATATTTTCCACTTTTATTTTAATTGTAATTTTTATTAGTTTTTTTTTAAAATATACTGTAGGGTGAAGTTAGGTAAAATGGGCCAAATACGGTTGTAGCATCATATCTCTGTAAATTTTTACAGAAAATCACAATAATTCATCTTGCATTGATGCTTCAACACTTGTTGACATGTAACAATGATTTTTACTGGTCTGAGTTTTTAAGGCGGGCAGGGCAGAGTGTCGAAGCTTGTGAGAGAAATTGTAAGGTAATTGATCCTGACATAGAAAATTCCATTACTCACTAATAAGGGTACTAAAGCAATCAGCTTACCGACAAAGCAAAGGTGTATGAACAATGTTTTGACATGCTCTTTCAAATTAAAATAAAATAAACTTTTTTACATTTTAGGTAGAAATGGCTGGTTAAGCTGGTTAATTTTCAGCTAAAATGGGCTGCATACACACACACACTTTTAGACAGAAATTGAGGGTGAAAATAGGTTTATAGGCCTAGATATGTATCTATACAAAATCTTAACAGTTTAAAAAAAAATTGCATTGCAGACAGTATGGCAGGAGGACAAGCAAAGAAAGGAAACAGAGACGAGAAGAGAAGAGAAAAGGAAAGAAAGGAAGATGTCAGTAAAATGGGCTGCATAGACACACACACACACACACTTTTACACAGAAATTGAGGGTGAAAATAGGTTTATAGGCCAACTGTAGATATGTATTCATACAAAATCTAACAGTCTTTAAAAAAATACAAGCATACACAAATACATGCACACAAAAGACACCAATGCACAGAAACACACACCTATACAACACGATCAGTTCATTTTTAATTGCATTGTTTAATTAAATATTCATTCAACTTTCTATTTAATGAAATACATGTATGGTGTTGCTATGGCACACTAAAGACAATACTGTTGATTTACTGTTAATAATAAAATGATTTAAGCTGAAATTCTCTTTTTATATTGGCCCATTTTAACTGAACAGCTGGCCCATTTTACCTGAATGTTGTGCCGTGGCTCGAGAAGGTACCTGCTGATACTCTAACTCTCATAATTTTAAAACTTTTATACTTTTTCACATTTAAAAAAATATAAATACATTTAAGAAACCCATGCTAATTTATAAGAATATCATTAGATCCCATGCATAGCTTATTTGATTTACCAAAACGTGGCCCATTTTAGCTGATTTCACCCTAGTTTTTATTTCAGTTTTCATTATTTTATTACATCACTTTGTCAACCAATCGAAATAACATATTTGTCGTTAATTTTAGTTAATTTTATAGATGTTTATTTTATTTCAAGTGTATATATATATATATATATAATTTTTTTTTTTTTATGGTTTTAGTATAATAACCCTGGTCATGATTCGAAAAAGCAATGCTAAATTCAAGTGATAAAATGCAACTAAATATAGTAATTGAGCCCATATTTTTGTTGTTGATGTTAAAGGTCATGTGTCCAGTCAAACTGTACAGTATTTCAATAAATGAGACCGATGCAACACTGATGAACAATATATAATATAATATTTATAATAGGATTTTTACATTTTTTTTATTTGAGCAATTGAAGCAGAACCAGTTGAGAACCGTTGCTGTAAATGACTTCATGTTGATGTAATTAATTTTAATAATTGATTCTGTCACTGTCACTTTCTTTTTTTTGTTTAACTTTACACGTTTTGCTGCTGGCATCTCTGCTCAGTGTTTCCGTCGTGCCGCTGCGTTCTCTGATCTGACAGTCAGCAGATAAATATCTGCCTCCAGGGCTCTTTCTCCTCCTGTTACGCCAACGACAATCTGCTAATACACGTGGAAGCATCCGTCTTTTAGCAACAATCTCATTTCATCAGCACTGAGCAGTTTGTGGTTTTTGGCAGTGGCTTTTTTACATTACCTTGTGCAACTTCCTATCAGTGTGTAACTGTAACAGCGGCCAAATCCCAACCGAAAGAAAGAAACGAAAACTCTAGTGACTTCACTCACTGTATTCTGAATTCTGGACGTCGTCTGTTTTATTTGTGTATATTTATCGACACTATTTGCTGAATGGGTGTTTTTTCAGGCTGCAAACGCACAGGTTGGCCTTCAAGAATACAGTATTTCATCACTGCAGAGATTTATATGTGCAGTATATTGCATCCTCACTTTCATTGTGCACAGATAGATTACTTATCACCAGAAACTTTGCATTGCTTGTTTAAGATGTTCAGTTAACCCTTCTGTTGCTTTGAAACACAGTGCTATTTTGGTGTTGGGGTCAAATTGAGCCTCCATTGGGTTCCATGTAATAAATTGCGAAATTGGCAAAAATCAACACTAAAGATTCATGTAAAAAGAGAAAACCTCTATTGTAGCTTGTCAGAGAATAAAAAAAACTTTTACATATGTATTTTTGTTTTTCTATTGTGTCAGGGGTCAATTTACCCACGTGTGTGTGTGTGTGTGTGTGTGTGTGTATTTATGTTTTTGTCAACACTACTTGTAGGGACTATTTGAGGTGCAGTTAAGTATAAATATTACCTTACATTGTTTGTACAAGTAGTATTTATTGCTCTTTGCCTTTTGTTGTCTATTTCTCAAACCCTTATAAGGGTGAAATGGGTTTCTCGCACTTCTTTTCAGTGCTGAAACAGCAATTTAGATTAAAAAAACTAAATGAAAAACAACCTTTGGCAGATGTTTTGACTGTGAAACTCAACTAGATGAAGACACTGTGACGTTTCTTTGTTTCCTTGTCTCCCTTCCCTTCCTTGCTTGACAGATGTGGGTCAGTTTAATGCCAACACAAAAGTCATAATAATTTCTGTAAATCCCTTCCAAAACACGTGTCGAAATACTGCATGCACATTCATGACCCTAAATGTGAAGAAGCCGCCAAATTTCATAGAAAATAAATAGTTAAACCAATTTTCAATAAAAGAATGTGGGCCAATTTGACCCCAATAGAAAAGGCTGTATTCAGCTTTTCCTAAACACATGTACAGTATATGTCGCAACTTTGCATGCACACCCATGACCTTAAATGAGAGTAATTTAGTCCAATAGGTAGCTGAATTTGTCCGCACACTGAAAAATTAAAACAGACCAAAAAAGGTCTACCAAAAATTTAGTTTTTTATTTTTCATATGCAAAAGTGACAAAAGTGCAAAGTGTATTAAAAACAGACCAGAGAGCAGACGTTTCAGTCCATGCTTTCTTCAGTGCTCTTAGTGCACCTTAAATGAGACTAAGCCACAAAATTGAATGAAGAAACCAATTTTCAAACCAAAAAAATCAAATGGGGGTCAAAATGAACTGACCTCGAAACAAAACGCAACAATTTCTGGACAGCCTTTACAAAACACGTGTCAAAACTATGCATGCACATTCTTGACCCTAAAAGAGAAATAGCCACCAAATTTAAAGAAGTCAAACTGACCCCAACACAAGAGCATGATCAGTTTAAGAAAAGGCAATGTTCCTAATGCATCTGTGCTGTTGTTGTTTCAGAGATTTTGTCTTGGTTCAGCATTCGGTGCGTCCCGCCCGCACACGGCAGAAAATAGCCCTGGCAGCCTGCGCACATCAAAGCCATCAGACACGTAATCCCCCATGAGTCACAGCTCAGTGACCACAGACGCGCTCGCGCTGATCTCATGCGTTTGGTGCAGCAGCATCTATCTCCTTTAGCTGTTTGAACTGATGTCTGTGATTTGATTGGCTGGCCCATGTTGGTCAAATTGAAGCTGAAGGTCACAGATCTGTTTCTTATGGTGGGCCGATGGGATCCGGGGGAAATCTGAGCTGTAAGTGGGGTATGTCCACTGCTTTACGCAACGGGCCTCTTTGAGAGCTTCATTCGAGAGCTTTGTTTTCCGCCGAGGGGAAGTTTTCTGACTGTAGGAGCAAAATAACAAAGATAAAAGGTCTTTGCATCTTTTTCATTTGAAAATGAGGTACTTTACAGTAGTGGGCGAACGAGACGGGTTTTTTAGACTGGGTGACCGATGGCAATGTAGTGATAGTAAATGAAAAAGGTTTAATATTACATTCGGTTACACTTTATTTTAAGGTGTCATTACAGTGTAATTATACATTTAAGTAATGAGTAATATTAATTAATTACATGTACTTACTATGCGGTTAGGGTTAGGATTGGGGTTTGGCTTAGGGTTACTTGCATGTAATTATGCAGAATTTATTGTTATTATAATAGTAAGTCCTGCGCAACAAGGACACCTTAAAATAAAGTGTTTCCTTACATTAATTTTACAGTTTTTAATTTTACAATATCTGTACATACAGCATTTTTAATCCATTAAATATAAAACTTAATTTTAGTCAATTCAGTTTCAATTTTAAAGTCAAATTTTTAATTAAAGTTAAAAAAAAAAAAAAAGTACAATACACCTTTGAGACCACCAAGTAAAATAAAAGTGAGGCCAGCATTTTTCAAACCACTTTTCATTTTCTGTCAGTTTTTGGCCTTAATCTGGTCTTGGAGATTTACAAAATTTCCAACCTCCAACCTTCGAGTCAATACTGATAATTATTATGAATCATCACGCACCGTACCAATAGTAATCTAAAGTGACAAAGGTATATACCATAATTTTTGTTTATTAATAATTTACTAAACTTTTTAAATTTTTTTTTTTTTTTTTTTTTTTTTTTTACTTTTTCATTTCAATCATTACAGTACATTTTCATCATTATATCCATAAACTTTTTTTTTTTTTTTTTTTAAAAACAATTTTTGTTGATTCTAATTAATTTTATGAGTTTTAAATTTAAATTTCTTCAGTAAATTCAAAGTGTCAAAAAGGTGCACTGCTTTGTTATAAAACACTTTTTTTTTCCAACATTTTTCATCCATTAACACAATTTTCATCAATTCTAGTCAATTTGATGGATTTTAAAGTAAAATGTCAAAAAGGTGCACTGCAACTTTGGCCCCGCTTTTATCTTAATTAATTATTAAATAGTTTTTATTGTTACTTTGATAATTTTTAGTGTAGAATAGACAAATATCTGCACATTTAATCGCCTGGTTGACATACAGTATCACTACTATAGTTTATTGAGGTGCTTTATGCTACTGCAAGACCAGCGTAATGTTTACTTAATGCATATTAATAACCTCCACTTTTATTCCGTAAAGGTTTTAGCTGCACATATCTCATGCCTCTTTATCTGCTGAGGTTTGTTATTAATGGCCGTGACCTTTCAAATCTCATCAGCATGGTGAACAGCGGAAGCTCTTCAGAAAATCCTCATGGGGAGGTTTTACTTGAAAAACACGTAATATGAACTAACACCGTCATCTGAGGCACTACATCAACCACATCATCCCCAACTCCAACCACTTTGATCATTTTCTGTCAGTTCTTGGCCTTTATCTGATTTAAGAATCTGGTCTTAGAAATTTCCAAAATGTCAAACTCTGACTTCAGATCATTTGACTTTTTGAGGCGTCAAGTCAGTACTGATAAATATTGTCACTCACTTTATTAAAGTGTTATCATCTAACACTCAAAACTAATATTATAGAACAATTTTGAATCTAAAGTCAATGAGAAACGTGAAACCTTTGTAAAATGACAGCTGTGTGGATATTTACCATGGTATACTGTAGCAAAAGTTGCACCATTTGCATGCTGTGTATCACCATACAAACCATCTGAATCAGTACAAATTACACTTTCATAGTATTTTATTGGCATTATTCAAATGTCACTGGGGTTACACTTTGTTGCTCATTGCATCAGCTTTTAGCACTTTAGGACAATCTTTTTTCCACAGAGCAACTGTGGCAATCAAGTGTTGAAATTATATGCATGCATGATAACACAGACACTTTTGAGTAGTTGATGATAATAAAAGAGCTCAGGGAGTTTCCACCACTATCCCTCATAATTGACGTCTTGACTTTGTTTTCCAGATGCCGTTTCACTAGCAAATGAGATTACAGGCTGATGTGTGAACTGTAGCTCTCATGACGTGGAAGAAGACCAACCTTTCTCTGCTTAACTGTGTAGAAACAGGTATCCCATCTTGGAAAAGTGCAACTGAAAAAATGTCCTTTTCTCGGTTGAGACCTTAAAAGAATGGTTCACCCAAAAATAAAAGTGTACACATGCACTCTCAGGCCATCCAAGATGTATGAGTTTGTTTCTTCATCAGATTTGGAGAAATGTGTCATTGCATCTCTTGCTCAGCAATGGATGCTCTGCAGTGAATGGGTGCCGTCAGAATGAGAGTCTGATAAAAACATCACAATAATCCACACCACTCCAGTCCATCATTTAACATCTTCAGAAGACAAAAGCTCAGTGCTGTGTGTTTGTAAGAAACAAATCCATTAAGGCGTTTTAACATCAAACTGTTGCTTCTGGCTAAAATCCATAATCCATAAAAACGCTTCTTCCAGTGATAAAGTGGTCTGGTCTGAATCAGGAGAGAAATCCGCACAGATCAAGCACCGTTTAAAAGCCAAAACAGCTCTAAACCAATATGTGACTGGATTTTGATGTGAGAGAGAACTTTTTTAGGTACAAAATGTAAAAATTCTGACTGAATGAGTATCCATTGGTGAGCAAGTGATGCAATGCTACATTTCTCCAAATCTGTTCCCATGAAGAAACGACCAACATGTACTTGTGCTACAGGTAGCAGTAGATTGTGCAGTTCTCAGCATCATCAATGATTTTGTGAATCATATGAATGTATGATATTGACAACGAAAACAACACTTACATCATCATGTAGGTGTATGAGACATGGAGAAGCTGAAACATGACAGGAATGAACACGCCATCATGTTGAGTGGGACGCCTGAAGACACATTTTCAACATGCTGGGACATTCTGTACAAATTCTCTAATACAATCCAGTCACATGAAGGAAAGAGTTACTAGATGAATCCAGTGGTTTGCTGGTATTGTTACATGTTTGAACCAGTCGGTGTAAGTTTCCCGTCTAGAATGGGTTTTTGTTAATGAGACCTTATGTACCTAGAAATACACTGAAACTAAAACTTATGACTAATGGGGCTTAAACCTGAGAATTGAATTCTTCTGAAAGAGCTTGAGGCACAATTCACTTCACTCAGTCATTTTTCCAAAATCAACAATTTAATGACACATTAAAAATAATATCCCAGGTTAATACAAGTTATAAACTCTGTCCAGAGCATTTGTGCAACAATTATTTTAGACTAATCCCTTGTTTTCAATTAAAAATTCGCTTAAATTATTTTTTTTTCTGTTAAAATGTGTATTTTTTAGCTGTAAATTAGTTTTTAACTGTCATTTCTGTTTATTGACTGCAGGTTGGTTTACAGTGGTCCCGTGTGGTTTTGATGGATCTCACATCTGGCTAAACAGGAGACAGAAAGAGACACTGGTGTGTTGTCTGTGGAAGATGCTAATGGAGGACAAACAATTGAGGCATCAGTTAAGACAGATAGGGTAGGATAATATGATTAAGACTAGAGGAATGTTGGGAATTATTTATTTATTTTCTATAAAGACAAAAATCTAGCTGTTTGTCCTTGCAGAAAACTACTGAATGACTTTCAGACGTCTAGGCCTGTTGTTGGTGGATCCGTTGTGTCTGTGTGTTTTCAGGATTCACTGCACTCCAAAGTATTTTTGCACTTGTGTTCTTCCCGTAAAAGCAGGCAGGCTGCCACATGCTCACACGCCCTGTCCGCATGATCTGAGAGAGAGAGACAGGAGGGGGAGGCTCTTAATGCAGTGAGTCAGCACTCCAGACTCCATTTCATCTTTGTCCTGACCGACCAACACAGCTTAACCCTTTCCTACCTCCCCTCCGCTTCACTGGCAGCTCTTAATGACCTTAATACAGGGAGAGAGCAGAGATTTACATCACCATTTTTAGGACATCTAGTGCTGTGTTATATGTATATATCCCTGCTGATATCCAGCAAGGACACATTAAATTGATCAAAAGTGACAGTAAAGACATTTATAATATTACAAAAGATTTCTATTTCATATAAATTGGGTTCTTTTGAACTTTCTATTCATCAAAGAGTCCTGAAAAATAAAATGTATCACGGGTTCCACGGAAATATTCAGCAGCACAACTGTTTTCAAATAATAATAATAATAATCAGAAATGTTTCTTGAGCAGTAAAAATGATTTCTGAAGCTCATGTGACACTGAAGACTGCAGTAATGATGCTGAAAATTCAGCTATGTTCACATTATTTTACATTGTAAAACTATTTCACATTTTTACTGTATTTTTGATCAAATAAATGCAGCCTTGGTGAGCACTTCTTTCAAAAAATATTCAAAAATCATACCGACCCCATATATGATAAAGCAAGATTGAAAGAAAAGAACGCATGGAATGTGATAGGTTTCTAAATATGTCTACTTGTTTAAGAAATTTCTAAATAATATTTAACTGTAATCACAGCGGCGTAGCAACATGTAGAACAACATAGTTATGGTTCGTTCCTGTCACTTTTTAGGAAACAGTAGTTATGCTTGTCTTTCTTTTTGTTTGGCTGCGATGCAAAGACAATAATGTTGCAGATGTGCAAAATAACTACTTTAAGACCAAGCGTGTTACTTGCAAGCCTGTGTTTACCGCGAGACAACGGACAGAGAATGTAGGTCACATTCCTGAGCTGAAAGCTTTCCGAGCCACACAATCACAGCAGGATTTCCAGCATTTCACTGAAAGCCGTCAAATAAACACATGTCCCTTGTGTTTCCCCCCAAACACAGACCTCCATCCACAGGCCTCGGGATCAAAGCCACCGCTGACCACGCAGCTCAGTCGGCCTTTGTGTGGCTTACAGCTGAGATTGACCCGTCTGCACTGATACTTGTGTAAATATGACAGAACTGAAGCTTGCACACAATGCATTCGACACGCACAAAATCAAATCCAGATTGGCTGGTAGGTCACTTGACCTTTTCAAACACACACACATCTAAATGGGGACATTGCATAGACTTCTATTGTTTTTATATACAGCTAGTTATAAATACTGTAACCCAACCCTAACAGAAAACTTTCTGGATTTTTACAATTAAAAAAAAAAAAAAAGATTTATTTACTTTATGCTTTTTACAATAAAAGGATGTCCCGGTTTTGGGGGGGGGGGGGTTGTCATGTTTAGCTCACTTCCAGTTACAAATTTGTCCCCATAATATGGTTAATAAATTACAAACACATACAAATACTCATTAAACCTCCAGTATGATGTAGTGATTCATGCTTCCTTCTTCTGAAGCTTATGCATTTCATCACATTTTATTCACAAGTGATTGCTTTTCTAAAAATATTGAAATAATTTGTTTTCATGATATTCTGTCATGCTATCAATCTTCTCTGTTCTTCCACAGATGCAAACTGAACACCACACTAAACTACTCAAGTATTATTAGTATTTATAAGTGTTATTTATAAGCTTTTATTTTTTTATATTTTCATTTTTAATTGGTTTAATTTTAGTCATTTTATGTGATTGATTGTCATTTTTTTTTTTTTTTTAATTATTCCTTAATTATTTGAATAAATTAATTCAGTTGTAGATTTCGTTTTATTTAAGTAATTTTAGTACTTCAGCTTAAACTTATTTCAGTTTGCTGCCAAGGCAACATATCGATTTCTCCTTTAGTTCAAGTTTTTCATCTAATAATACGTTTTTTTTCGATGTACTGTAAAGTTTTTTTAGTTATTATAAGTAGTATGCATTCAATTAATTCATAACTAAATAAGTAACTAAATTAAAATTTGAAACAAAAATGAATAAAGTCTAAAACAGACACTTAAAAACACACAGGTCTGCAGTATTTTTAATAAAGAATTGCGCTTTTATACAGCATGGAAGTAGTACTGAATTTAATCCATGCTTTCCGAATAAAAGTATTAATTTCTTAAAGTGTTAAAAATCTTACTGACCCCAAATGTTTTAATGCCAGTGTAAAATGTAGTGCTTTATGGGAGCGGCAGTAACTGTTGAGCTATTTTACCAACCTTTGTATCCATGGTAACAATATTTTCACATACAGTGTCCACACACACACACACACACGTTAAAACCATTAAGAAAATGAATAGGATTTTCCTTTGTTATGCTCTATAGAAAAAAAGGAAAAGTCAAATCCTGTTTCCTCCAGCTAAGCGCTTCAGTCATTCATACTCTCTCTCACATACATTTGTTAGCCTGTTTTTCAAGTGAGTCACAAAGAATGGTTGCTCTCTGTCTCTCACACACACACACACACACACACACACCCCGCAGCTCTAATTCCAGGAAGCAGCTGCTCAGCTGCAGCAGATGATGATGGCCTGGATCAGGCCTGTGAATCACACCTCTGTTTTGACTCCCGGTTTTTTCTTTCTCTTTGCTCAGAATGGGGGAAGAATGCGGCGTATATGGCACGGCTCCAGAGGGAGGAGAGGACAGAGATCAGCACTGACAGGACTGTGCAGGGAAGGGATGGTGATGGTGCTTTATTACACGGCTGCGGGGCGCGCATTTCTGCGGCAGACATGTCTGGACACAACGCCCTGTGCCCAAGTGTTAAAGCGCAGCTGTGATTGAACACAAAGATGGAGAGAGAGATCTGAGACAGTGATGTCACTCATTCCCGCCAGCGATGAGAATCAGTGGAGTTTAATGATTCCGGTTTAGATTTCTTAACAAAACCCCTAGTACTTGACTGCTATACTTAAAGGTACAGCTCACATAAAATTTAAATTCTGTCATCATTTTACTCTCCTTCTGTGCAATTTGAGTGACTGTATGAACCTGCAGTTCAGTGAATCAGTCAAGAATGCTCCACCCGTGTGAGTCAGACTGATTCAAACCGATTTTTGATTCTTTTGAATATTTTGATCATGATTCGGACAGTGTTGTTAACATTAACTAAAAATGAAAACTATAACAGTTTAATCGTTAATTGAAATACACTGAACAGAAATTGTGTAGAAACTATTTTCAGTCAGAAAGTACTAATAAATTTCACAAATAATTACAAGCAAGTAGAAAGTCTGAAATTGTATTTTCTTGTAAAACATATTCCAGTAATCTACAATTACAACTTCAAAAATAATTTTTAAATTAGATGGAAAAACTTGAACTAACTTTATTGTTTTGTCATTTTTAGTTGTTTTTTTAAAAAGTGTATTTGAGTTTTTAATCAATTTTGTTAACAATTAATTAATTTAATGTATCCTTACTTTAAAGCATTAATTTATTTAAAAAAATATATTCAAATATTTTTGGTGTTTTGTTGTTTTTAAATACGTCTATTTTAGTCTTTATTAATTTGTATTTTTGCCATTTAGTTAATTAATTTAATGCATCCTTACTAAAAAAAATAAAATAATTTATATTTTTTTTTAAAACTTACTGACCCCAAACGTTTGTGTTTTGTTGTTTCTATTTTTTAATTTAAAATGTTTATTTTAGGCTTTGTTAATTTTTGTTTTAGTTTTTGTAATTTTAGTTCAACTTTAAGTGAAAATTAGAAGGTATTCTTGGGAACTAACTGAAATAAAATGAGTATTTTAAAATATTTTCTTTCCAGTTAATTTTTTTAATAGTTTTAATTTTAATTAACAGTAACAACACTGATTCACCTCTAATGTTTCAATCAAGCACACAAACTGCAGCAACTTCTAGATTTACAGCGATTACAGCATCTTCAGTAATTGCACTAGAGGAGGACTGAAATTAGCTGTCTTGTTTTATGATAATCATATTAATAGACAATGACGAGGACGTGGGCTTGAAGAAAAGAGGATGGTTTAGTCAGTGTGGTGTGTGTGCCCTTAACCTACTTAAAATAGTGTGTCAACTAATACGTCTCTTTGGCGTTTCCTGTCTGAACAATGACACTGGAGAGAAGAAGAATAGCGAGCGAGACGAACTTCCCCCTCCTCGCGGGCCACAGCACTTCATTTAGGAAACCATGTCAATGTGAACCTCTGTCACACTGCAGGCTCAGAATAGCCACTGTTCCCTTGGTAGCCGTTTTTCCTTCTCTTTTTTTATTCAGTGCCGGGATTGCTTTCATGTGAGGATGGTGTGCTGTTGCTATGGCTTTGCTGATTGCTGGTTTAAGATGGTAAATGTGTTAAGCACACTTGATCGATAATGCAGTTCACGGGCAAACACGCATGCATGTAAATTTGGCGAATGCATGGCAAGAAATGGTGGTTCATTAGGTGCATTTAATATATTCCACTGGTAAATCCATGTGTCTGGTGCCACTGATCTTACAGTGTTTGATGTTACCAGACAGGAACTGAGCTAACCGACAGAACAACCTGTTAAAGTTGGGATGCCATTAGTTTCAGTCCCTACTTTGGCACAAAATGTCAAGATCTGACTGATTGTGTCTCCAGTCTAATTGGTTGATGCTGTACAGCTTCCAGTAATCGGGAGATGCACCAGTCCGCCTGGAAGTGTGTGAAGTTGATGTAATGGATTATAACAAAATAAATGTGCATCCAGTCTTTAAAAAGATACTCAAAGGCACTTAGAAGCAAGTACACTAGATGCCCACAATGTAGAGCACTTGAGTTATCTCTCTGACATAAACGGTGTTTAATAACCAGTTTAAGATAAAAACTACCCTTAAATAACACATAGAACAAAATGTGATATAGCTTACTTGGGGAGATCTTGCATGACACTGTTACAAGGGCCTTAAAGTTAATGTAATCAAAAACAAACATTTAAAGAGATCCATATGGTTCATGTCAGTCAAGACAGTTATGATGTATAAATCCCAGATAAAGTGTGAAATTTTACCGATACAAAAGCAACCCCAAACTATATACAGTATATATATATATATATATATATATATATATATTTCAAATAGGGGCACAAATGTATCACTAATATAGGTGTAAAAAAAAAAAAAAAAAAAAAAATATATATATATAGCACTTAAAAAAATGTAGCCTTTTTAAAGATTTATGCAATTTATTTAATAGTAAAATTTTAACAAATTGAATAATGCTTTTAATTAATCTATTAACTGAATAACTGATTAAGGATTGTTCAGTTATAATATGTAGAGATTTGATGGAATTTTACTATTAATTAAATTGTGTAAATCTTAAAAAAGACTAAGAAAATTTAATTGACAAAAATGCATTTGCCTCTTGTAATATAGATATAGATATCAAATTTATTTTTCGCCTTGCAATATAGATTTAGATAAACTAATATACTAGTGTGTGGATGTGCGTAACATTTAAAATATATTCATAATTATATTTTGGCAAGACAAAAAATGATGGATGAGCATGCATGACTGTGTTTATGAATCATATACATGTGCATGCAGCGTTACTGAAATCCGAGGCGTCCTGGCGTCCAGATCTTGTTAAATCATGAACTGTAATCATGTCCATGGAAGTCGCCAGCTGAATCACGGCTGGAGAGCTCAGGATGCACATCACTGCTTCATGACATCACAGTTTACTCTCTCAATCAAGAATACCAGCAACACTGAGTCAGTAAAGCAGTCAGGTTTGGACAGCCACAGGGAAGGGTTGGAAATCTCACAGGCTTTTAAAACAGACGGGATGAAGGGAGCAGGATGGCGCCTGCGTTTGAAGCACGGCCGCACCTTTATTAAATAATGGAGTCGACAGATTAAAGTTGCAGCAGCGTTTTAGTCCTCAGCTTTGGGCAGCTGGGGAACAAGTGGAGGTGGGACCCATCTGCGGACGGATGGATGGGTGAATAAAATGTGACTCATTTCCTGGCTGGAGAAACCCTATATCTGATGCTCATACTTTCAAGGGGAAGTTCGTCCAGGGCGCCTTTGTGCTTCTGAGTCAGGGAGCAGTTTGGGGTGACGCCATGTTGCTCTGGCTTTCAGGAATCCTCACGACGCTGCCAACAGCTCTCAGACAAAGCAAACCCACCGAGATCTGCCTCTCCCCTCAACCCGCACACATGGAAGCCATTTGAGAGGCCTGGCCTGGAAACGGAGTCAAATACTCTCGAAATGACAGACTGTATTTGTGTCATGTGGGCTGTTTCTTACAGACTTTCCATGTTCACTTACTGTAAAAAGACTAGTCATACAAAAGGCCTTCTGTCTCAGTGCTACAGACACTTCATTGGGTTTCTTATACAAGTGCAGTAATCTACCATCATCCGCTGCTTAAAATGGGATGTTTTAGTGCAAAAATGTGCCCTTTCCTTTCACTTGTGTTATACTAAAAAGAGATACTAAAGATATTCTTTAGCGTTTCTCCACACTGTAAAAATTAGCTTTCAAAGTTATAAACAAAAACTATACAATTTCAGTCTTTACTTCAAAATTTCACATTTAATTCAATGTTGTAATTGTGAAATTTACAACCAATTTCTACACCAGTTTTTTTTTTTTTCAGTGCATTTATGTTTTGAATAGAACGTCATGCAGGTTTGGATGGAGATGAGGGTGAGTAAATGATAACTGAATTCTCATTTTTGGATGAGTTTTTCCTTTAGATCTATACTTTAAATATGCACATGTTGATTGTTTATGATACCTTTTGTAGTTTTAGCCTCAGACAACACACCTTCTGACACAAAAACCGGCTGATAGAGGATGAAGTGTTTTAAGAAGAAACTATTGCTGGATTTGCCAAAGTTGCCTATAGGTTGGTGGAAACAGATCTTTGAATGCTATATATGCATGAAATCAAAATGTACACTAAAAAAAGAAAAGATTTTTCAAAGTTGTGTATAAAACAGATTGAGTATGTTTCACAAGTATATACTGTATAAAATGTCATATTTAATTTAATGTTATTTGCCAATTCTTTAATTATTTGTGAAATTTACTAGCAGTTCTGAATTAAAATATTCAAGTAAAATCTACACCAAATTTTTAGTCCAAACTGTCCAAAAAATGGTCTTTAAAATAAAAAAACAGTTGTGATATAAAGACTATTCAACTCAATCTCATGAGAAAACATAACTATTTGACACGGTGCAGATTTGATATGAATTCATTCAGTTTGATTCATACAGAAATGTACAATTTTTTGAAAATAGCATGAAGTTTCCCCACTGAACCTCAAACGTAGGTTCTCTCAAACGTTCCTTCAGTAACACTAACACAATGTTTGTTCAAAGTTATCTCATCTCTAAAATGTTCTCAAAACATTAACATAAAAGTGTTATAAAAGTGTTTCCCCCCCGAAACTTTAGTTGAGCGCTTGACTAACGTATTTTAAATGTTACTAGTTTCAGAACATGCAACATAACGTCCCCATAATGTTTGCAAAATTAAAATGAAAAACATTCCAATTAAAGTGGAATGTTTTCTCAACGTTCACATAACCAAGAATTTTTTTTATAACATCTAAAAAGCTACATTTTGAATGTTTAGAGAACATTCAGAAATAATGTTTCATAACTTAATGGGATTGTTAGCAAAACACAGTTTGAATGCATTTTTGTTACTAATTAGGTCCTTTTATGTAAGCCGCTTTGGATAAAGGCGTCTGATAAATGCTTAAATAAATGGAGTGTAAGCAGATCGTAAGACAACGTGAGAATGAGATTGTACGACTTCATATGAATTGGCTACCAATTTGCCAAAAAAATTAAAGAGTTAAAATTGCAATGAGAGTGCGTTGGACTATCCCAGGTAACACATTTAGATAACAAAAACATGGTTTCAAAATATTTCTAAGTCGTTAAAATGTCCAGTTTTCTTGTCATGATTCGAATGTTATTTAAAGGTTACAAAAACGTTTTTAGAATGTTCATCATTTACAAATGACATCATAAGGACATTTTGAGAATGTTGATCTTAGAATGTTTCTCTCAACATTATGACAGCACATATCAAACATTTATAAGAACATTAAATAATCATAACTTTAAGAACATTTTATCCTAACATTTAAAAAACATTCATGAAAGCTGTGAGAACATTCCCTGTTTACTGGGTATTGAATATTTCAAAAAGAAGTATGTATCACATTCCTGTTTAAATATATCAGATACATCAAAACAGCAAGAAAACTGTGCCGATCAAGTCATTTGGACCTTTGAATAAATCATCTTTCCATTGATGTATGGTTTGTTAGGATAGGACAATATTTGGCTGAGATGCAACTATTTGAAAATCTGGAATCTGAGGGTGCAAAAAATCTAAATATTGAGAAAATCACCTTTAAAGTTGTTCAAATTAAGTTCTTAGCAATGCATATTACTAATCAAAAATGAAGTTTTGATATATTTACAGTAGGAAATTTACAAAATATCTTCATGGAACACGATCTTTACTTAATATCCTAATGATTTTTGGCATAAAAGAAAAATGGATAATTTTGAGTCATACAATGTATTGTATTGGCTATTGCTACAAATATAGCCCAGCGACTTATGGCTTCTCTTGTGCTCCAGGGTCACAAATAAGGTAGAAAACGCTGGAACAGTTTTCACTGTTACCCGTATTCTGTGCATGCAGACATTTCTAACACTCGGTTGCATCATCTGTTTTGTGCTCCTGTGTTTCCTCTGGTTCTTGCCGCGTGCAGCATCCTCTGCTCAGACTGTTTGTGGTGTTGCTGTGGTTGTGTGGGATCTGCTGTCTGGGTAAAATGTCTCTGTGCTCGCCGTTGCTACGTTACACTAAAAACAATCATCCCGCCCCAGCAGCAGGTTCATGCGGGCCTCGCGGCCAAGCCCCTGTGGCTCCTTCTGTTTATTATGGACTGTTTGTTTGGCACTGCGGCAGACTGCATGAAAACCCAAGCACTGAACCTGTGAGGACCAGCCGAGGCACGTCTGGGGCCATCAGATGTAAAGGTTTAAGAAAAACACATTGATTAACCACTAATATGAATAATGGGGGTGTGTGTGATTTTAAAAATGTGTGCTATTTAGAGTAGACACAGTGTTTGAAACACATTTTATGTGGTGTTGATGCAGCATTATGCAAGAGCAATAGTTTTATGCTGTAAGTGCACTATTAGCTATCAGCAGTTCCTTTATTACATGAGTGAAAGTGAGTATTGTTACACCGGTCATGTGACCTCAACATGGCAGCTCCCTTGAGACTTTTATTAGGATACTTATGTAATGCAATGTGTTTACATGACCTATTTCTCAAAAGTGTTATTGGTAACAGTTTACAATAAGGGTTCATGTGTTAACATTAATTAACTACACTAGTAAACATGAGCGGATAATGAACATTACTTCTATTATTTACTAATACAGTTTCAAAATCAAACCTTGTATCAGTTATCATTAGTTAATGATTTGTGACATAAACAATTGTACTTTTACATTACTATTACTATATAAAAATCATAATTTTATTATAATATATTGTATAATTTTCATAATTTTATTGTTTAAAAATTGTATTGATAATTTTTACATTTTAAGTGTGTATATTCAACAAAGATTTTTTGACTGGGTGCATTTTTAATAATATTTACATTCCTATACAGTTAATATCAATAACTTTCTGCAATGCATTTTTTTTTCAAACAAAGCCTTGAATGTTAAGTTAATATAACATTTAAAAAAAACAATAAAGAATTGTATTTTTATTTATATTACTTTATTTATTAATATGAAAATTCATTGTTTTATTATTTATTTATAATGATACTTTTTATTATTTTTATATATATATATATATATATATATTTATATTTGTAAAATGTTACCAAATTATTATTTTTTTCAGAGGTAAAAAACATTTTCAATGGGTGCAATTTTAACTTTATTTACAATCTTGCAATTAAGATCAATAACATTCTGCAATGCAATAAAAATATAGATGTATCATAAAGATGAATGTTTGCTAATGTAGAATCAGTGCAATCTAAAATAACATTTGTGCACAGCTGTGTAAAATATGGCAATTTATATATTTTTGTAGCATTTGCACATCATTGACAAGCGCAAAGCAGCTGTTTGAATGATAAAAGCATTGAAATTACAGTATGGGGAACGATGCAAAATCAGTCCAGGGAGAGGACAAAAGCAAGTGAAAATACACACACATTATTACCACCAAAATGACGATGAGTGAGATAAACAGAGTCTGTGCCCTTCTAAACGAGCCGCGTCTTTTCCATTCAGCATCTTGCCCTTTTTTCTTCATAATCCCACCTGTGTAGGTTTACAATATCCAGCGACAATAGCCCACGGGCTTTGGTTTTTGTCCCTGCAACGGTTGCAAACAATCCGTACCCTCGACTCCACCTTGCTTTCAGGCCTAGGCGATGTCTTGACAGGCCCTCGGGAGAGACGGGACAAATGCACCACGGAGAAAAGAAAGAAAATATGGAGGTGAGCGAGAAACAAAGCACAGGCTGAATGAGATACTCTTTGTCTGGTGGTCTTTGCAGGCTATAGATGTGGTGTGATGGGGTTGAATGGGCTGTGATGGGTCGCTATGGAGCAGGTGGGTCTCCTCCGATGCCTACACCTCCCATCCATCCCTGGGGTCCGTGGCTGATGTAACACCACAGGTTACGGCTGCATTCATGCTGCTTTTGTGAGTTTGTGGTTTATTTCTTGTCAGTTGTTCATATGACCTTTTCCCTGTGGCCTGTATTATTTACATTGAGTCATTCAGCAGACTCTTTTATCCGGAGTATCATCACAAGCATATCAGACACTGATCTGACACACCTAAACTGACTTGTATGTGTAAAACACCCCGGCAGTTTTGTTATGTTTTATTTATTTTATTTAATTATCTGGTTAATATACAGTAAATTACATTAAGGACATTTATTAATTTAAACTATTTAATTAAGGAATTTTATTTATGAAATAGCTGTAAAATATTTTAATACATTATTAGTAAATTAATCATTTCTGTGTTAATTATAATTTATTTTAGTGTTATTATTGTAATATTTATTAATATTTTGAATTAGCTAATATTTTTATATTAATATTTTGAATTGAATTAAGTTTTGTTTTTATATTTAATGTTTATATTTAATTATATTTTAATTGAAATATTTATTAATAAATATTTAAAATTAAGTTATTTATATTATTTTAAGTTTACTTTAAATTTGGCTAATTTTGTTGTGCTTCTGTCATTTTTATTAGTTTTATTTTTATTTAACTTTTAGTTCAGTTTTACTAAATACAACTATAAAATATTAGTATTGTAGTATTTATTAATATTTTGAATTAGCTACTGTTTATCTATGAACATTTTGAAATATTTTGAGGTGAATTTTATTTTGTTTATATTTAATTTAGTGCTGTCAAACCATTAATCGCATCCAAAAGAAAAGTTTTTGTTTACATAATATATGAGTGTGTACTGTGTATATTTATTGGGTATATATATAAATATAAACACATGCATGTATATATTTAAGAAAGAATGTTTGTTTATATATAAAATATATTTATATATAATATAAAATATAATAATATAAATGTATACACATGTAAATATTTTAAAATATACATACATGTGTGTATATATATATATATATATATATATATATATATATATATATATATATATATATATATATATATATATATATATATATATATATATATATATATATATATATATATATATATATATATACATAATAAATAAACACAGAACCCACATACATGTTATGTAAATAAAAACTTTTATTTTGGATGCGATTAATGGTTTGACAGCACTAAATTATATTTAAAGTACAATTATGTATTTTATTTGTTATACAAAATTACTACTTTTTTAAAAATTATTTTAAGTTGTAGTTTTAATTATTTTAAATTATTTTAATTTAGTTTAAGTTTTAGTTATATTAAAAATTTTGTCATTTTATTAGTTTTATTTTTTATTATTTAACTTTATTTTTATTTCAGTTTTAGTAATTGACTGTTGTTGTTGTTTTTGTCATTTTTATTAGTTTTATTATTTTACTTAAGTTTATTTTAGTTAGTTGCCAAGACACTTTTCTTAAATTATTTTTTTTTATCTCAACAGTTACATTTTATTTTAATTCAGCTTTATTTTAATTAATGTAAATTCTTTTTAATAGTGTAGATTTAGTTAACAATAACATCTCTGTTGTTTAATTATTAGTTCAGTGTTTTAGAAGTCTAATACCTCCATCGTGCCACTGGCCATTTTTGCAGTGCTCTATTTTCTTTATGCTAAAGCTAAATAACCACGTAATTATGGCAAATGTTGCGATAGAATGATGTAAAAAATAGCATGAATGAATGCATTTTTGAATTGAGAATCATGTGTCTAAGCAGGAAGCTTCACTTTTTAGCAGACGTTTCCAGTGAACCACAGAAGTCACATTTCTTTTCTCTTTTCCACAATGACCTCGCTTAATCTCGTCGCTGCAGGTCCTTCAGCTCTGCATTTCTAGGAATATTTCTGGGTTTTATTTCACCACTATCTCAGTGCCACAGTTCTGTATTTTTCTGGTCAACTCAAATCAATGGAAAAGCCTTCTTTTTTTTTTTTCCACTCCGTGAGGAGTTTTCTGTGTGACTGTTGTTGGATGTGGTCTGTCCTAGATAACTCGAGAAGGCCTTTGAAGCAATCTAGGCCAGAGCCACAGCAGAGATTGGCTTTGACAGGAAAAAAAATTAAAGAGCTATTGAAACTAGTTCATGTCACACGGAGCTCACTTTATATAAAATCATTTGAAGCAGGCATGCCTTTGAGTTCGGAAAAAATAACATCCGTGCTTGTGTTTAAAGAGACAGTTCACTCAAAACAGAGCATTCTGTCATTATTTACTCGCCCTCATGTCGGTCCAAACCCGTATGCTGCTGTTTTTTTCCATGGAAAACGAACTGAATTTTAATTATATCTGCATATAGCTCTTATGGTAATGTGAGAAATAGAGAAGTTAAACTTTTCTCAGCTGTTGAATGCATTATTGCACATACGTTTGCGAAAATACTCTCTTTTGGAGCATCCTTTGCATCTATGATGCTTTAAAATTTAGATATTGCAACAGATCTAAGGGCAAAACTAGTTGAAGTAGTGTCATATTATAATATATTAAGAGTTAAATATTATGCAGCTTATAGGTGCGCCGTCCAATTCAATGATTTATTGCGATTCTTTTAAAAGAATCATTTGAATCGATTGCCGAATCATTCTATAATATGGAATGTTATTTGAAATGAGTCCAATGAACTGTCTGAAGTCACCGGTTTGAATCATTGACTGAGAACATCCACTTTACGCTTCTCTTCACTTTGGATAAATGGCTCAAATGTTATGTAGGCTTATTGTCACTTGCTCACTGAATTGCAGGCTATGGTGTCTGATTCAAAATGAGCTGAGATTTGTTACTGTTTTTGAAAACATGTCCAATTCACACTTGAAACGCTTGATCGCCGTGCTTCTTTTAAACAAATCAATTGAATCAATTGCTGAATCATTCTGAAAACAAACTTAGTTCAATTTGCTGTCCCAAATTTTCAATTGAGTCGCTTGATTGACATGATCTTTTCAAATGGATAAATTGAATCGATTGCCGACAAACTTGCAGTTCAATGTTTGCCATCGCTCTTTTAAATTAATCAATTGAATCAATTGAAACACTGACTGAGGCAGTTTATTTTGGGCTTGTCTTCATTTTAGATAAAAGTGTGAAATATAACTGTAACTGTCACTCGCTCACTGAAATGTAGGTTAGCCTAATTCAAAATAAGCACAGTACAGTGTACTTTTTGAAAATCGGTGTTGAAAATGATCATTTGTAACATTACTGAATCCTAAATAAGTGTTCATATTTTTGTTATATCCATGTCTTATCTTTCCGTATCAGGTGTCACTTGCAGTGAAGTACTTTGGCTGCCTGTATCCAGTAATATATGTCCAAGCATATACATATAAATATACTTCCTGACAGACAGGCTGAAAATGACTCAGAATATAGGCGACGCTGTCATAAGTCATCATATTTTAATAAGGCTAAAGCCTTAGGCTGGGCGGGTGAGGAGAGCCTGTTTCTCTATTTCCATTTTTAGCTCGCGCAGTCAAAAATGAAGATCTCAGGCACACATTTCTTTGTGTTTTATCTATTTATTTTCTTTTGTCCCTCTTTCTCCTCACACGAACAGATTAGCATGTAGCCAACATTATAAAGCTCTTAAGTAATGAACTGATACGAGTTGAGCGTGAATTGAATGAAGCTGCATTGACGATGTCGCCAAGCAATTGTGTTTTTGAGTTGTAAAAAATGTGAAAGTCTTGTCAAGCTCAATAACAAGTTGAATATTATGACTTTTAAGGACAGTTTGCAATTGCATGCAATTATTGCCATATAAAAAATAAGCAAAGTGGCAGCATCAACATTTTAGGCAAAAACATAAATCTTAGCAGTGCGTGGTGGTCAATTCACAAATGAATCGCAAGACTGACGTGTTTTTTTCTTTTATTTATTTATTTATTTTAATGAATCAATTGAACTAACAAACCTGCAGTGCAGTGTTGGTTCACTTGATTGGCGCATTTTTAATGAATCATTTGAATCCAGTGCCGAATCATTCTGGGGAAAAAAATCCAGTGCAATGTGCTTTCAAAATTTACCATCGAATTGCTTGATCGACGTGGTTATTTTAAATGGATAAATTGAATCAATTGCTGACTTATTCGGGGGGGGGGGGACTTGTAGTACGATGCGGTGTTCAACACACAAGCGAATCGCTTGACTAGTACGTTGTTTATTAATCAGTTTAATCGATTGTCAAATCATTTTGGGGGAAAAACAAACAAACGTGCAGCGCAATATAGCCTACTGTGCAAATTTGCCAATGAATCGCTCGATTAACGCAGTTCTCTTAAATGAATCGGTTGAATCGATTGCTGAATCGTTCAAACTCATCGGTGCAATGTGCTGTTCAATTATCAAACGAATCGCGTGATTGTCGTCGTTCTTGTAAATGAATCGATTGAAATGATTGCCGACTGAGGCAATTCACTTAAAAGTGTAATAAATATAAAAAATGTATTCTCACTGGATCACTGAAATGTAGGTTGCTGTCTGAATCAAAATTAGTTGAGATTCATGCATTTTAAAAGTAATGTTGAAAAGTTTAATTTGCAAGATTAATGCAACTTGAATAAGCTTATTCATAACAAAATGTATAGCATAACATAAGTTAGCTTTTATATTATTTCATAAAATACTGATGCAAACATGAAATGGATTTGTTTTCCATTGCAGCATCAACAAATCCAGCATGAATGACTGTACTGTGCACAGTATGCATACTGCAGAAATGGTAAGAGTAGTCTAGTAGTATGTTGTTTCAAGTATAGGCAGTGAATCACTTGGTAATGAAGGTAAACAGCAGCAGCACTGTAAGCCTGGCCTGTTTCCTGGAATTGTTATTGTGCTAAAGCCGCATCAGCAGTCAGCAGTCAGCAGTCATTGACTCTCTTCTCTCTCTCTCTCTCTCTTCAGGGGTTTGCCCACCCTTCCCCGACCGTCTGCACACTGCAGGCTTTTCACGGTCACATGGGTGTCATCTCTCTCTCTCTCGCTGCTTTCATTCCAGTCACGAACGCCCTCCTCCTCTTCCCCTCCACCCCTCTGTGCACTGTTAGGTCACCCGCTTGTTTGTTCAGATGGAAATGGAGAGGAAATGAAACAAATGCTCTGAGCCGGGCTTAACCCTTTGCTAGGATGAGCCGTCTGCCGGACGAAATAACCCACATCTGATAATATAACACATCCCCCGCTGCACTTCTTTGTCAACATAAAATGCAATCGACCTTGTTTACTTTCTTAAAACATGTTACTGGTTTTATTGTGAACTGAAAAACTAGTTTGTCCTCGTCATCTTTCATCAAAATAATAATGTAATCTGTTCTGCAACTACTTTCCATTTCAGCTGACATCACTGAGATGGCATGTCTTGGGAACTAGTCAAGCTTGTTTGAACCAGGGGTCACGGTTTAGCTGGTTAGCACGGGTCAGTTAGCCCCTGCTGGTAGATGCTGTAACTGCAGAGTACGAGGGCATTGTCAGATATTGAAAATAAGTCATTTTTCATGAAGCATCATATTAATTTGCAGATATTTGATTATATTTTATGACGCAAGTTTTAGTGACCAGTTTTTAAGGACACTTTCTTGATTTATTTATCCATTCATTCATTTAATAATTTGATTATTCATTTTTTATTCATTGATTTATGTGTGTATATGCAGAGCCGATCCTCCCTATATGCAGAATACGCAAGCTGCGTAGGGCCCCTGATACACTAGCGGCCCCCTTGCTCTCAAAGATGTTTTGTTTTTGAGTTTGACCAGAGGTTATGAAAACATGAATGATCATTTCTTTTAATGTTGTGCGCTGTCACCCTCTCTACCATGCTCTCTACGTAAAGATCAGTCAAACATGAACCGTGAATGTCCTACAGTCTCATGCTCGAGACTAAAAAAACGAGTTGAAAGCATACCGAGCCGCAGAAGAGATACTGTTTCTCGAGCGCGATTTGAGACGGTGTGAAACACGGACAAATGCGTTAGTTATATCCATTCAACCCCTATATATATGTGTGTGTGTGTGTGTGTGTGTGTTATACAATTTGTCTTTGAAACATGGATTGTCTTAAAAAAAACCCACCTTAAATAGACTTTGATTGGAGATAAGCAAATGTCACAGTAATATGAAGCACCTGGGTCCAGGATTGTGGTTTAAGCTTTTCTGTATTTTTTTACAGGGCTGCATAAACATGACATGTTATAGATTAGAACAAGATTAGAAACGTTTGAAGATTCTAGTGTTTTTAAATGTATTTGTTTGACCAATCTTGAAATCCTCTAGCTGCCGTATTCACTGGTAAGTCTGATTTGGATTGCCACTTAACTTAATATAAAATATTTTCTTTCATTTAATTTACATAAAAATAACTTACAGTTAGAGTATTCATTTAGAATGCTTACTGTTAGGGTATATATCACTTACTGTGATATTGTTAGTGTCAAATAAATTAACTCATACTCTCTTGAAAATGACGGTTCTTTATTGACATTATATGGAAGAACCTGTAACATCCATGAAACTGTTCCATTGCACAGAAGGTTCTAAAAAGCTTTTAAAATGTTCTTTACACTATAAAGGTTCGTTGGGGAACCAAAATAGTTCTTCAATGGAATCAAAGCAAAATCCCCCTTTTGGAGCCTTATTTTAACAGTATATTGTAGAATAAGATTCAGTCCTAGTGAGAAACATGCACGCTGGGTTCTTGTCTGTATGAGAATGTGAGAAGGTTGTGTTTGGATTTCTTCACAGGGCCACTGATCCACTTTAATTTGAGATTATTTGTGTGGCTCTCAGACCGAAGCTCTTCGTGTATCCCTTACACGGTCTGACAAACATTGCCCTCATTTTCTCTCATGCTTTCCAAGCCAGAGACGTCCAAATGACATGATATAATCTGAACTCGATCATTTTTGGGAAGTGACTTCATGGTCATCTGCAGAAATACACAAATGCATGTTGACTGGAATATTTGCAATATAACAGCATAGTTCAGTTCATCCTGAAGGAGTTTATTTTGTGACGATGACTGACTCACTTTAGAGCCTCTTTCCAGATAAATAACCTAACATGGTTCATGAAATGCTCTGTATACGTGAGAAGAGAGTGAGTGTGTTGGACTGAATGTCTTCAGTTTTCTGAGCGTAAACGAGCAGGAGGGTGTGTGGACTGTGATGACACAACACTATCTGCCTGTAACTCAAGAAAACTATGATGAGCCACAGCCAGAGGTCAAACAAAGGTCACTGATTCACAGAATAGATGACACAATCTCAGTTACATCAGTAGCTGCTTTAGAGCTTATATGCATTTCTGAACATGAAATATAGCTCAAATAGTAGCTCAAGGTCATGAATTTGATTCTTATGCAGGGAATACATGGATTGATGGTATAATATATATTTTACATTTAATGCAATGTAAATTATTTTGCATAAGGAAAAATGCATACTAAATGTAAATTAAATCAACTTTCAGTTAACTAAAACCATAAAAATTGTGTTACTTGAAATGAAATAAATGTTAACTTAAAGTATTTTTAAAAAACGTAATCCTATTTTATTTCAGCTAGCTGCCAAGGCAACATTTCTACTTTTTTATTTAGTTTAATTTGAACATTAAAATGGAAATGAGAAAAATAAAAACATGCAATGCTTTTAAATTAATGCAAAATATATTTATTTCCCTTTAATTTATTATTATTATTTTTTTTTTACATGTTATTTATTTTAAATTTAAATGCATAAATCTGGTGCATTTTGAGAGCAGAATCAAGTGACCAGATCAATGAAGAAATAGGTGCTCTTGTAAACAATTTCGTGCTCTAGTAGTAATTTATTTATCGGTTAGATGTAAATGTGATGGTAGGGCACAATTTTCACTATATAAATTCTTATAAAAGCTACAAATGCTATTCTGTCAAGAGCAGGGAGTGATTTTCTCATCATCTTTTGTTGTTTGATTATCATTAACACGGCACTTAACTCAAGAGACGGGATGAGACATGAGATTGGGTTCACGAGAACGAGAGGAGGCGAGATTTTTACACATTATTTTAAAAAAATTCTTAGTGACCAAAACATGACTTGAAAAATAGTCGGCAGGTGCATTTTGATTTGTTTTAACCAATCATTTTGTAGTAAATGTAATTTCAGTTTTACTTTCTGAGTATGAATTATCATATGCAGTAAAAGACAACAGCATTCAAGCACTGTAAAAGGTTTAGCCACAAACTCAACTGACCGGCTTCTCTCTTGTATGATTTCATGCATCTCTTCAGAACTGTACATGAATTATGAGCTTCTAGAGCGTTTGACCTCCTAACTGAACTCATTTTCACAAATTGAACAGAAATTAAAAACAGTATAAATAACAAAAAATAAACAACAGTTCTTTCTTAGTCTTATTAAGTGCAAACAATAAGTGCAGCCATAATCAAAGTAGGCTAGCCTACTCTCAGTATTAAAAGTGCAAATAGAGACCAAATGTTTCAAGCATGATACAGAGCTATAGACATACTAATACTAATAACAGCCATATGTTATGTAGCCAAATTTGCGCGCATCAAGGAGTCACTCTCAAAACGCAGGGTATTAATCGCTTTTGAATGCGTGGGTGCATTTTACTTTCTGTTTCGATTTAAAGATTAACGCTCTGCAACAAATCCTCCTTTATTGTTTCTTACGGGCCAATTTTAGTAAATTTAAAATAATAATAAAAAAAAAAAACATAGTCTGGTCAATCAGGGCCCCCCTAGGCTGCATCCTAGGCAAGCCTGTGCGTTAATCCGCGCCTGTCTGTTGGAGCAAATTAATTTGTGAAAATAATGATGGTTTTCAAACATGTTTCTCTCACAGACTGCATCTGAACATATAGCCCTTTGAAAGGTCTCCCTGTCTGAACGACCTGCCAGCAGGCTATAGTGACGGCTTTGGATCTTCAGCCCTTCATCAGTGTCAGGGGTCGTCTGGTGTTGGACCCTCGAGCGCTTCCTGTGGGTGTCACTCAAGGCCGGGCTCGTCTCTGATCAAAGGCCACGAACGGGAGTAGAAGACAGGGTGACGCTGACACCTCTCACGCTGAAGGATGTCCTGATCGGCGGGGTGAGCTGGGATTTGCCCCTGCATCCTCAACCCTGTAACCCTGCGGCAGTGCTGACCGTCGCCATGGCAACTCGTGCCCAGGTCTGGTGAGAAGGATGGAGGACAATAGTGTGGTGAGCAGATGTGACTTCAGTGGATTAAGAAAATATTCTTAAATCAAGCATCAGTAATGCTCATGATAAAGGTTAGTACACATATATATATATGCTCTATTTTATTTCTGTTATTATATTTTATTATGAAATAAAAATAATTCTAATACAACATTGTGTGTGTCTGTGTAAATAATTTTTTTAATATTTAAAGTTTAATTGGTATTAATATTTTGCAATATTTTAGTGTTAATTTTAATATTAGATAGTTTTAATTAGTGTTTTTGTCAGCAGTTTTCGCTTTTTATATATATTTTTATATAGTTTTTATATTTGTTATATTTATATTTCAAATGAAATTAACTTTTTAAAAATATTATTTGATTTTGGTTTATATAATTAATGTATATAATTCAGTTAAATTATATAATATATGATTTTAGTTTATTGTATTTTATTTCAAGTAATAAAACTTTTTTATTGGTGTTGTTTGTTTTAGTTAACTACAATAAACAATAACCCTTATATTGTGTGTGTATGTTATTTATTGTTAATATGATAACCTGCATATATTTACAAATATGGAAAATACTCAAACTGTATATCCTACAGTATTAATAGTTATATTTACTGTCAATATTATTGTACAAATACATTCCTGTTTAGGACAGCACAAAATAACATTTATTAAAATTGATAACATCCTGCTATTCAAGACACCTTTCATCTAACAATAGTCTACAGTCTGAAGATTTTAGACCAGACAGGCAAACTAAATATATACATTTTGTTTAAAAAACTGAAATCTCTAATAAACCAGATTTCCCTTTATCTTCTCTTCTCTGTTGTTTTGTCTTCCTCTGATGAGACCGTCCCGTATCCGTTCCTGTGCGTGTGGATGGGTGCCGCTCTAAACAGAAGTGACATCTCATTCATTAGTGCAGGTCAGGGTCTGATGTCCAGCACGTCTCACTTCATCACATTAATCCAGACATGGATCCGTGCCTCAGTGAGTGAAGCACACGGTTCACATCCGTCCAACACAGACACCATCCACAGCAATTGCATTACAAATGTAGGTGACAAATGTCACACGTTACATATCCACAGCCCAAAGACCAGAAGTCAGTGTTTAATGAGGAGATCATGCAGTACACTTGATGTTCATCATCTGCAAATCTCATCTAGGCTTCTACACTGCAAAAATTGGCTTATCTTACTTAGTATTTTTATCTTGTTTCTAGTCAAAATATCTGAAATTTATTTTACTAGATAAGCAAAATTACTATTTAATCTTGTTTCCAGGGGAAATTAAGTG